>NC_088883.1:27147045-27394440 GCF_032884065.1 Artemia franciscana | reverse complement strand
TACCCTCCCCCAAAAACTATCCCCATTGGAGAATTTTCCTTTCCCTACAGAAATTCCCCATTTCCCCCTGAACGATTTCGGCTCTTCATTAGAAGGGAAATTGAAATTTCTGCTTTACTGTCTAAGTCAGAGTCAATCGTATAGCTTGCCTGTAGTGAAGACCCATAAGGGTCCAAAGTATTAATATATGATTATTATGTTTTTCCCGGAGGAACTTCATGTGGAAGTGGTGGTCGAATAAATTTTTTAGGGGGCTCCGTCAGTTGGAAATTTAAAGTTTAACGGCCCTTGTATTTAGCAGTTGTTTTTGAAGGATGTTCAGATAAATACAGAATTGGTTTTAAAGCAGGGAAAAAGGAAGGTCTGAGATCCTCAGGGCCACATCCAGGACTTTTATTGGGGGGAGAAGGCTTCGGAACAGACACAATCATCTGAATCGGAATCTGCATTTGAAGGAGATGAGCAGATTTGCCAGCAGATCCGGTTGAAGATGGTCTTAATGACTGAATGTTCTGCTATCATGATTTAGTGCTTAGTTAATCGGAGTCATCAAAGTGTTATAAACCACTTTTTACTTGTATTCGGTGCTTTTATAGATAAATGAAAAATAACATGTATACGATACGAGAAATGTGGCTGAATGGGGCTTTTTAAACATGCAAGGCTGTTACGGTCACATTTCTTAGGTTTGAATTGGTAAAATGATTTTACTCCAAAATAATTTTGTTGTTTTTTTACAACATAGGTGTCCGAAATCAGGCACTGTCCAGGTGCTGAGGTATTACCCTAGGCACGAGATTACCAAAGGGATAAATTAGACTGTTAATCTAAATTGATGAAACCTTAGATGAAGGAGCATTACCTTTTTTAAGCCCAGGAAAATCAGAATCATCAAAATATTTCATTAAAAGCTGAAAGTGATCCTTCAAAAGAAATGTTAAACTGGTTTTGTATATACAGGGTGACTCTAGATCACCAATTTTACCGTGTATTTCGTATGGAGTACAGTATTTCACCCTATTTTTTTTTAGCAATTTTACCTTATTTTACCAATTTTATCAATTTTACTTACCGAGTTTTTGTTTTACGGATATGTTACAACACTAACTATAATAGTGCCAAAATTGCACTTTAATGCTACACGTGGCAACCCTGATCATATGCTACAGTGCTACACATAATGAAGTAGCGCTAAAATAGCACTCTTGTGCTACAAGTGGCAACCTTGTACTGCTTAGAACCGCGTATGGGGGTCCTTTTCAGAATTGTTTTTCTTTTTTTCCCATATTATATGATATATATGCTTGTGTAAGTTACCACTTAACTATTTAAAACAATCAAAATTCATTTTACTGTCTTTTGTACCTAACACTCAAAAAGGTTTAGGCCTAAGACCTAACTGAAGGTTATCAGCTAATCTGAATTAATTTATAGTATTTTATTGCATTTGGTTAAGTTTTTTCTCGAGAACGGAATATATGATAAAAAAAAGTATCTTATGACAAACAAGAAAAAAAAAGAATGAATAATAAAGTAAAATAGCCGGGAAAATGAGGGTAATATCAGCCAGTGGACAGAAAAGAAGCGAAAATGACAAAAGCAGATTTTTTTTTTTGCATTTTACCTCAACGAAATCATCTTCAGTGCATCAAAAAAAGAATCCATGGAAAAAAAGTGCATGGAACACCGCAAGAACATAAATGCCTTACAGAAGGGGATATGGCAGGTGAAAAAAAAAATACTGTAGAGGATACTACCTTCAATATAGCTAGTGAATTTCATTCACACATGTACACATTTTTCAAGAGAATTTACGCAAACTACATTTTTCCAAGCAAAATTCATTTTTTAAAAGTCAATTGAAAAAAAAATACACACCGCCAAGACCGTATCCAGGATTTTCTTAGGGAAGGGAGGTTATTTTCTCAAGGAGGGGGGGGGGGAATATTTGAAACGAATAATTTTTTTATATGCAATTTTTTACTCCAAAAGTACATTTGGTAATACCAAAATCCCCTCCCCGGCTCCACAGAAAATGTTTGACTTCGACAAGACAAATGAAAGATATTTTTGCGAAAATGTTCCTGCTAAGTACAAATAAAAAAACAAGTTTCTTTTTAACTGAAAGTAAGGAGCAACATTATAACTTAAAACGAACAGAAATTATTTCGTATATGAAAGGGGCTGCTTCCTCATCAACGCCCCGCTCTTTGCACTAAAGTTTGACTCTTCCTCTCAACTCTTCTTTTTAAAACAGTAAAAAACTTCAGCGTAAAGAGCGGGACGTTGATGAGGAAGCAGCCTTTTTCGCATACGAAGTAATTTCTGTTTTCACTAAAGTAATTCGAAGTAATTTCACTAGAACTTTTCATTTCCGTTAGAATGAACCCTCTTGCAACATTCTAGGACAAGAGGGTCGATACGATCACCCCTCCAGAAAGAAAAACAAAAAACAAACAAACAAACAAATAAACACGCATCCGTGATCTGCCTTCTGGCAAAAAATACAAAATTCCACATTTTTGTAGATACCAGCTTGAAAATTCTACAATAGGGCTCTCTTCTACGCTGAATCTGATGGTGTGATTTTTGTTAAGATTCTATGACTTTTGGGGGGTGTTTCCCACTACTGTCTAAAATAAGGCATATTTTCTCAGGCTCGTAACTTTCGATGGGTAAGTCTAAACTTGATGAAACTTATATATTTAAAATCAGCATTAAAACGCGATTCTTTTGATATGGCTATTGGTAGAAAAATTCCATTTTTTAGGGTTTTGGTTACTATTGAGGAAGGTCGCTCCTTACTACAGTTCGTTACCACGGACTGTTTGATATCAACAAAAACACCAAGGAAATCTATACAAACACATTCCAAAACCACCCCTCCCCCTGAACCCTTTTAACCCCAAGGATATTGTTAGATGTTTCGAAATTATGAAGTTTTTTATAAACTCTTTTATATACGGAGCTGGAAGTTAGTATTCTTTTGCACTGAAAGATTTCTTAGCGAAAACGTTCCCTCTAACTATTTAATCTAAAATACAAAGGACATCTATACAAACACACTTTGTCCCCCTTGGACCCTCTTAACCGCAGGACTGTTTGGCGCTAAAACAATAATTTTCGCAAAATTTTCTTTTGTTTTTTAAAAATTACGATTTTCGTTCTAAACTCTCTGATCTATGGAACTGGAAGTTAGTATTCTTCTGCACAAATATCAAAAATAGCGCGCGCATCTTAGTTGCGTTAAAATCATTTAGTTTTCAGTGTTATTAGCCTCTTTGTTTTTTAATATAGTGTTGATAAGGAGCTTGAACGAGATGTGATCTTAAGTTGGGCTGGGGTCAAAGGTTTTCAAATTAGCTTGAGTCACCTGTTTTTGTCAGCTTAGAAAGTGTATCTTTTGCCATTTGTATTTGTTTGTGGAACTGGAAATTAGTTTTTATTATTTTGCACCGTTTTTCAAAAGGCGCACGCGCAGCTTCTTGGTAGCGTAAAATAATTCACTTTTCAGTGTTAGCCTCTTTGTTTTTCAATATCTCTATAGTGTTGATATGGAGCTTGAACGAGATGTGATCTTAAGTGGGGTTGGAGTCAAATGTTTTCAAATTAGCTTGAGTCACCTGTTTTTATCAGCCTAGAAAATGTATCTTTTGCCATTTGTATTTGTTTGTGGAACTGGAAATTAGTTTTATTATTTTGCACCGTTTTTCAAAAGGCGCACGCGCAGCTTCTTGGTAGCGTAAAATAATTCACTTTTCAGTGTTAGCCTCTTTGTTTTTCAATATCTCTATAGTGTTGATATGGAGCTTGAACGAGATGTGATCTTAAGTGGGGTTGGAGTCAAATGTTTTCAAATTAGCTTGAGTCACCTGTTTTTATCAGCCTAGAAAATGTATCTTTTGCCATTTGTATTTTGTTTGTGGAACTGGAAATTAGTTTTTATTATTTTGCACCGTTTTTCAAAAGGCGCACGCGCATCTTCTTGGTTGCGTAAAATAGTTCACTTTTCAGTGTTAGCCTCTTTGTTTTTCAATATCTCTATAGTGTTGATATGGAGCTTGAACGAGATGTGATCTTAAGTGGGGTTGGGGTCAAATGTTTTCAAATTAGCTTGAGTCACCTGTTTTTGTCAGCTTAGAAAATGTATCTTTTGCCATTTGTATTTTGTTTGTGGAACTGGAAATTAGTTTTTATTATTTTGCACCGTTTCTCAAAAGGCGCACGCGCATCTTCTTGGTTGCGTAAAATAGTTCACTTTTCAGTGTTAGCCTCTTTGTTTTTCAATATCTCTATAGTGTTGATATGGAGCTTGAACGAGATGTGATCTTAAGTGGGGTTGGAGTCAAATGTTTTCAAATTAGCTTGAGTCACCTGTTTTTATCAGCCTAGAAAATGTATCTTTTGCCATTTGTATTTTGTTTGTGGAACTGGAAATTAGTTTTTATTATTTTGCACCGTTTCTCAAAAGGCGCACGCGCATCTTCTTGGTTGCGTAAAATAGTTCACTTTTCAGTGTTAGCCTCTTTGTTTTTCAATATCTCCATAGTGTTGATACGGAGCTTGAACGAGATGTGATCTTAAGTGGGGTTGGGGTCAAATGTTTTCAAATTAGCTTGAGTCACCTGTTTTTGTCAGCTTAGAAAATGTATCTTTTGCCATTTGTATTTGTTTGTGGAACTGGAGATTAGTTTTTATTATTTTGCACCGTTTCTCAAAAGGCCCACGCGCATCTTCTTGATCGCGTTAAACATCAGTTTTCAATATTAGCTGTTTATTTTAGGATCTGCATGGTGTTAAAATGGAGCTTGAAAAAGAAAAACTAATGAGAAAACGTGCTGAGGAGTCATATGGAGAGCTAAGAGGAGAGAGTCGCAAGTTGCAGAGTCAAAAGCTAGCTGCCAAAACACCCAGATAATGTGCTATTGGATTATGAACTTATTGAGTAATTCAGAAGCTACATCCAGCTCCTTTTTTTCTTTTTTATTTATTTCTTAGATAAAGTAATTGACTTTATCTTTGCTTTTTTTGTTGATGAAATAACTACCTAAGACTAAAAGGTAACACCCCAAGAATGTAATTTTTTTTTTTTTTTTTTATAAGTCAAGTATGATAACTTGCAAAATTAGGAAACGTAAAAAACGACAGACGAAACTGTACAGAAAATGCAATAAATTATAGGATAAATAATAACACCCTTGAAATTACTTCGGGGGGGAGAGGTACTTGCACTGTTTCTTTTCTTAAAAATACTATTTTTTTGCGAGATGGTTTGTATAATTATCACTGTATCCTCTTTGATGAGATGTTGAAATTTATATGGATTAATTAGTTTAAATTATGATGAAATCTTTTTCATGATAAAATATTCAGAAATCAGAAATTAAAGCTAAATATTTATGTGGTTTTAATCAGATTTCAGAGGGGTGATACCGTATAAAAGAAAAGTCTTAACTTACTATATACGAATTCTTTGTGACCCTGGGTATCTTAGATTTTCTTTTGTGGAGGGAAAATTGCCCCTTAATATTTGTAAAGAGTGTGGTTGATTTTTTCTGATTTGATGTTAGCTGTAAAACTTCGGCAAGATTTTTTTTTTTTTTCAGGCTAGTTTCGTTATTTATAAATCGTCCAAAAAATAAAAAGATGTAAAAACGTTATTGCAAAATGAAAAAAAAATTAGTAGCAAATTATGATTTATCCTCTCATTATGATTTTATATTGTTATCATGAAAATTAAAAGCACAGCGACAGGAGCAGTAGAAAAACGACATTGTTTGTAAAAAAACGCAAACAAAAATTGAAAAAATGCTGTGATTATTTTTTTGTGTGTTCTTTTTACGAATTTGTATCGTCTCCTGGTGATCGTATCTTTCCCGGTCGTATCTTAATTTTTGATTAAATGTTAAAAATACAAAAATTATAAGGACTGCAGTATTTTTTTTTGGTGGTTTCGAACAAGAAAGCGTATCTTTCAGGCTGCCAAAAGAGTGTATCTGCAATTTCTCGGGAACTGTTAAGGGTGTTGAAACTTTCAGGGAATGTTGAACGAGTGTTTAACAATATCTAAAGACACTATGTGAATCCAAGAGGTCGAAAGGGTGCATATGCAATATGTCCGGAACTACTAAGGGTATTGAATTGAAGCATTGAGGGAGCGTTGAGGGAAATGTTGAATTAATCGAAAGACACAATAACATGGCACAATAACATTTTTTTTCAAAGAAAAAAAATATTTACAAGTTTATGTTCTTTTCAAAATGCCTTAATTGCGATCCAAATTTCTAAGGTAATTGTCAAACCGCTTACTAGGCTAATTTGAAGGGGAGAATATACCAAATAATTTATGCTCATTTACACTCTAATCGTTCAAATCCACATTACCCTACTCACTCTTGATTTGACACCCCCAAATTGTGTTTTTGTCTATCACAGAAAAAGTTACAACTATATATTAAAGTCTTTTGCCCTATTTTAGTTTCCTAAAGAGAATAATACAAATTCCTTACTAATTTACAATTCCTTGTAAAAAGGATTGGTCCTTAATCACGTTCACAAAATCTGGAACTGATTTTTAATTATACTGTATAATTCATGCCAGGTAACATGCTCGCTTTTGAATTACTACAGCTGAGAGGTTTTTCGTGTACCAGAATTTGTTATTTTCTTTTACTTTAGCTACTTTTTTTTTGTGGTTGGCAAGCAAAGACGCAAGAACAGTGCAAACACGAAATAACGATCAATCTCCAAGGGTTATTTTTAAGCAATCTGAAAGTGTTATTTCAGAGGGTTATTTTAAAACAATCTCCAAGGGCTACGTTTAAGCAATCTTCAGAGGTTACTTCTTTGTGGGTAGAATAACCTTAAAACATAAGATCTTTTTTATTAACATTCGGGATTCTCAAATCAAGAACACGATCGCCAAATTCAGTTTCTATTAATAATCTGATTGTACATTTTGATTTCCAATCCGCTAGTCGGACTATCGTTCGGATTTTAAGACTGACTATCCTGTTTAAACCTTGGGCTATGAATTTTGAATCGTTAGATCGTAATAAAAAATCAAAAGTTTTAAACATGTATATATTTTGTGTTACTCTAGGATCTGGATGTCTTTCTAATAGAGTATAGGGCTAAATTCTTTACAGTATTTTTTTTCTAATTTTGTCTTCAGTATCTTCTTTCATTTTCATTTAAAAATCCCAAGGATGTCTCAGGTCTGATTTTCTTGTGGGTGGGGGAGAAGATAAGTTAGAAATATAAAAATGGCTAATTTTTCAAATAAATTTCTTAAATTTTAGATTGTATCAGATTAACGACGCTTCTTGACTACTAAGGTCCCTGCGTCGGCCCTGCAGTGCATTGCTGCAGCATGATTCGATCCCTGGGTCCCGTATTACCAAGCTAAGGTCAAACCCACTGCGCCACCACAGGAATTCTTAAATTTTAGAATAAAAAGCGTGCTAACTTTTCAAATATTGCGCAAAATTTGAGTTCTTAGACTAGGCATTAATCACTTAATTTGAAAACCGTAGTGGAATTTTGACTACTATGAAAAATAAACGTAGTCTTAAAAATATTAATAAAATTCAATTCGATTCTTCTCGTAGGTTTTTGTTGACTTAGTAACTTAAACTGGTCGTGCTTTGTTAATTTTGTTGCAGTTTTTCGTCGGTTGTATTCATGCTTAGTAGAATTCCTAGTTGGTTGATCTTTTTTTTTATCTTTATCAAAAATTTTTATCAAAATTTTAGTCTATAAAAGTAAAGGTTTGCATTTGAATTACCAAGGACGTCAAAAGTGTTGCCCTTCTCCACCCATCTTGAATCTATTCATACCTGATAAACCATGATTTATCTAAATTTATTGCCAGTTAATTCAATTTTTAGGACAGTATTACATTTGGTCAGTGTTGCCACGTTGAACCGAGAAAGTTAATAAGCAGAACTAGATAGTTAAATTTGACCTAGCTTTTCTCCTCTAAAAAATTCGAATATCTACAATGTGTAGATTCCCAAAGATGAGTACATCTTCAAAGATAAGCCACAGCTTCTTAGGCCCTTTGGAGCCTGCTGCTCCAAAAATCTGAAAATAATGTTTTTTTTTTATTAAAAGTTGATTTTCGATTATTTTTTGTTCTAGTTTCTTAAAGCATAGATGGTTGTATAAATCTCTACTTAACCAATTCTAAGAATCAAATTTTTATTTTCACCGTTCTTGGTATTGCACCGTATTATGGTAATTCATGGTGATACACTGTAGAAGCTGATTCTTACAATTTTTGAACCCCTAATTTCTTCAATATCTATGACACCGTTTTTGCAAAACAGGTTGCATATGGAAAGGGTCTTATTGTCGTTAATGCAGTTAATAATTTCGAAAAAATGAAGCTATTAGTTGGTTCAAGAGACATTGAAAGGGATATCTGTAGATGGTGAAAAGGAAATTGTGAATATTAGCCCTTGAAACTTTAAAATTCCATATATTTTTGGATTACACAGATAAAAAAACGGAGTATAAGATGACCATTTGTAGGGGAATTCAGTAGAGTTTAAGACAAATGAGTTGTGTCGTGCTGTAATCAGATCTTAGCTAAATGGTATTTAATTAGAAATAGTGTTGAAGAAATATTCGAAATTCAGTGGAAGTATTGAGCCATAATGGAGACGGCGAACTATTAACATATTTTACTTTGTTTTTCTATACTATCTGTGTGTGCTTTTCTTATTTTTGTTGTTTTTCTTGTAAGAATAAATAAGTGCTATATAATCATTCAAATCTTGTTACTCCTGCTATTAAGGGGATTTGGGTGAACATTTTACTATATATTGAAACTGTGTAAAACTAAATCGAAGCTCACTACGCCTACACAGATTCACAAGAGAACCTATTAGAATTGTTTCAGAAACGATGGATGGTATTAAGTTGAAATTTTCTTTGTGTTTTGAAGGGAATTTCAAGAAACCAACCAGTTGCTGTGTGAATTCTGCTACTTATACAACTATTGCTACAACGCAAGCTAAGAGTATTAAGGTGAAGCTTTTAAGAAATATTTAGCCTGATATTGATCTAAATCAAAACAATGAGTATGTGGATTTTAAAAAGGCAACAAAGCAATATCTCAAGAACAGCTAATATTATTAAGGTAGACCTTTAAGGGTATGTTTTGACGGTTTTGAACAAGCCAGGAGGCACTATGTGTATGCTATTAATGCCACCTCTACAGATACTATAACTAATGAGACTGTGGGTGTTAAGGTGAAATATTTAGGGGAATATCAATTAAACGAACAAACTATTTGCACGCAGGTTTTTGATAGGGCATATAAGCAATAGAATTGGCAGTGGCACTCTATAATAGCTAGCAATATCACTGAAGTTTTTAAGGGAGCTAATTTGATTCAAGATAAAAATTTCTAGTGATCCTTTTAAGTAACAAAAGATTGGAGGGCAAACAGCCTTTCTTCGATGCCCATTCATTTTTCAAACATATCCAGTCAAAATTTTAAGACAATCCATTTTGTTTAGCATAATGAAACAGTTCAGCAGCTATGTCACTAGGGATTTATGGTATATCAACCCCCACAATTATGCAATTGTCCCATCATGCTTAAAAACTAATATGCTCTTTCAAAACTAAATCAAAAGGCACTATATGTATGGCTGCCAGGAAGAAACCTCAGCAATATATCAAGAACGGTTGGGTGTATTAAGCGAAAACGTTTGGGGCTACAACTATATGGTCAATGTTGATATTACCTGAACAATTGTTTTAGATCATGAATTGTTAAAAGATGCATTTTGACTTTTTGAACATCTTTTATCTCTTGCAAAATTACCGCAAACTCACCGTTATGGAGTAATTATATATTTGCACATTAGGGGGGGGGGGTAAAACATAGCATATATTAAAGACAGCAATGGTTAGTTTATGTATTTAATATATGCTATGCTTTACCCCACCCCCCTGATGTGCAAATATATAGCTTGAATTTGTTTCTAAACTATTACAGATTCGCGATTTCAAATATCCGATCAACGAAAACGGAAATGCTTGCAATTCTATATGTGTAAATACAGTATATTTGGGCCGGAATAACTCCATAACGGTGAGTTTGCGGTAGTTTTGCAAAAGAGAAAAGATGTTCCAAAAGTCAAAATGCATCTATTAACAATGGTTTTGTGACCCAAAACAATTGTTCAGGTAATATCAACATTAACCCAACTATACTACTTCTGCTCTTACTATTTAAATGAATCAAACGACTGAGAGCGTACCCAGGTTGCTAAAGAGCATAGATATGAATTTTATGGAGTGATATAATGTTTTATTTTTCTGGTCAACTTGAGGAGGCGTAAACTTAAATTTAACAATACTATTGTAAGTTATGCCTTGGGGGTATATATGGTTCGTGTAAAAAGCGCTGTCGTAGAAACTTCAAAAAGTGCTTTTTCGATTGAAAATTGATAAGGCTAGTGCCTTTTTGATAGTCGAAAGTGATCGGAGGGTGAATGCCCCCCTCTCACGCAAATCATTTTCCCAACGTAATTGAAAGGTCCTCAAATTATGTCTTTGAGGATGACAAGAGCCCTCAGGACAAGGGTTGTAAGTTATGCCCTTGGAATATATAAGGTTTTTATAGAAAGCGTTGTCGTAGAAACTTCAAAAGGGGGTCATTCGACTGGAAATTGATAGGACTAGTGCCCTTATTATTAGTCGAGAGATCGGAGGACAAATCCCCCCCCAACCCATCATTTCCCCAGACACTTCCAATCAAAATTTTGAGAGAGCCATTTTGTTCAACGTAGTTGATAGGTCTGGAAGTTATGTCTTTGAGGATGACAGGATAGGGTTTTAAATCATGCCCTATGGGCATATAAGGTTTTTATGGAATAGTTGGTCATATAAACTTCAGAAGGGGTTAAATTGATTTGAAATTTGAAGTTATAGCGCCTTTTTTAAGACTCAAAAGTGATTTGAGAGCAACCAACCACCCCCCCCCCCCAGCCCCATGCTAATTTCCCCAAAGACATCCAATCACGATTTGGAGATAATAATTTTGTTCCTTGTAGTTGAAGGGTCCGGAAATTATGTCTTTGAGGAAGACACCCCCACCCCTACCGCTGTCAGGGTAAGGGTTGTAAAATATGCCTCGGAGACACATAAGGTTTTTTATAGAAAGGGTGGTCGTATATACTTTGGAGGGAACTCATTGGATTGGTAACCAGAATTTCTAGTCCTTTTTTTAAGAGTCAAAGTAACCAGAAAGGAGCTACTCCCCCCCCCCACAGCACGTCATTTTTTCCCGAAATACATCGAATAAAAATTTTGAGACAGTTATTTCATCTAGAATAGTCCAAAGATCATATAATAAGACTTTGGGATTGATACATACCACAAGATCCTGGGAGCGATGATTGTAAGTTATGGCAAAGGGTATTTAAGCTTTTTTATTAATAGGATGGTTGTTTGACTTTAGAAGAGGCTTAGTTTGTTGAAAATTGTAATTTCTAGTTCGTTTTGAAGCGTCAAAAGTCATGGAGGGCATTTATCCCCCACCCTCCCTGCAACCCCTCTTTTCAAAAAAACACATCTGACTGAAATTATGAGATAGCGATTATGTTCAAAATAGTCCAAAGAACATAAAATAGTGCCTCTAGGGTTGATACAACCTCTCAATGCCCTGGGGATAGGATTAAATTACGCCATGAGGGAATATGAGGTTTTTGTGGAATGGGTGGTAATATAAATTTCAAATGGGGCTTATTTGATTTGAAATTCAAATTTGTTGTGCCCTTTTTAACAGTCGAGGTGTTTTGAGAGCAATCAGCCCCCTCCTCCCTCCACGATCATCATTTCTCTTAACACCTCCAATTGGAATTTGGAATAACAATTGAGTTCGTCATAGTTGACGGGATCAGAAATTATGTCTTGAGGAAAAATCATGGCTTGGGGTCATATAAGGTTCTTTTAGAAAGGGTGGTCGTATATACTTTGCATTCGACTCATTGGATTGGTAATCAGAACTTGTAATGCCCTTTTTAAAAGTCAAAGTGATCAGGGCGTAGTAGCCCCCCCCCCACACACGCACGAACACCTCGTGTTTTCCCGAGATGCATCCAATAAATGTTTTGAGACAGTCCTTTTATTCAAAATAGTCCAAAAATCATATAACAAAGTTTTATGGTTGATACAAACCACCAGAGCCTAAGGGCAAGGATTGTCAGTTATGTCACGGGGGTATTTAAGGTTCTTATTGAAGGGATATTTTTACAAACTTTAGAGGTGGCTTATTTGGTTAAAATTGAAATTTCTAGTTCCCTCTTAAGAGTCAATAGTGATGGAGGTCAACTAACCCCCCCCCCTCCACTACCCTGTTTTTCACCTAACGTATCTGAGTGAAATTACGCGATGACAATTTTGTTTAAAATAGTTCAAAGAACATATAACAATGTCTCCTGGGTTGACACAACCCCCCCCCCCAGAGCCCTGGAGCATGGGCTTCAAGTTATGCCCTGGGGGCATATAAAGGTTTTATGGAATGAGTGGCCGTATTAAATTCAGACAAGTCCCATTTGATTTTAAATTGGATTATATAGTCCCCTTTTTATGAGTCAAAGTGATTTGAGAGAAGCCACCCTCCCCTCGCCTATCATTTCCCAAAACAAACATTCAAACAAGATTTTGAGATATGGATTTTTTCAACACTGTTAAAAGTTTCAGTAATTATGCGTTTGCAGATGTCAACCCCCCTCCCCCCCCCCACGAGACTTCAGAGCAAGGGCTGCAAGTTATTCAATTTGTTCATTGTTTACGTATAGTATATGGTATTGAGAAAAGGTATCAATCTTTGACATCTACCTTTCCAAAATACGAAGGTGCTTAAGATGAGTCTTTCAGGGAATGTTAAACTAAATCATAACATATTATGTGTGTATATGGGTTGTCAAAGGGTATAACTCAAGAATGACTGAGTATATTAACTTGGAATTTTCAGGAATTGATAAGAGAGATGATTAATTGACCAAAAAGGTTATATTCGCACGTTACTAATACTACAGCTAATGTCACTAAAACTACTACTTTTAGGGGAAATTTGAATTCAATCAAAGCATACTATGTGAATATAGATTGCTGATATGGGCGTATCAGCAACATTTTCGGAACGGCTTATCATGTCAAGAGGAAACTTCAGGGGCATCATGAGTGGGATGTTCATTTGACTAAAAGGCGAAGTTAGACCTTTCAAGGTAACTTGAGACAAATTTTGAACTAGCCAGAAAACGCTATGTGTATACTTTTGATGCCACTTCTACGGTTACTGTAACTAATGACACTAAGGGCATGTTGTTGAAACGCTTAGGGTGAGTTTCAATCAAACGGAAAAACTATACGCATGCAAGTATTGAAAAGGTTATACAAACAATATCATAGGAAGCACAGCTCTTTCATAGCTAATAATATCATTGATATTTTAAAGGAGCTAATTTGATTGGAAATTCAAAGTTCTAGTACCCTTTTTAAGAGTCAAAAGTGATGGGAAGGCAATCAACCTTCCTCTTTGCTCATAATTTTCTAAGCACTTTCAAACAAAATTTAAGATAGCCATTTTGTTCAGCATAGCTGAACGACCCTGTAACTGTATCTCTAGGGCTATTGCGTAGGTCAAACCCCCATAGTTATGTAATTTGCCCATTATGTTTAAAAAGAAATGTTGATATATTCAAATAAAATAAATGTTATATAAAATAAATGTATATAAAGTAAATGTTAAAATTAAATCAAAAAGCACTGTGTGTATGCTGATTGTCAATAAGACATCTCAGCACAATCCCTAACTATATGTCAGGAACAGCTTAGAGTATTAATTTGAAACGAGGAGAAAAAAAGATGAGTGGGGCGAACGCCCCCTATGCCTTCCCTAGGCCAGAACATAATTTGCACTTTGCTGAAAAAATTAATTTAATTTTTTATTTTTATAACTTTAATAAATCAAATAATATTACTATTTTACGGAATAAATATCAGCATATGTATATTAGACTGACAATGTGCGTTCATTTATATTTTTTTTAGTGAAGTTCAAGTTATGTTAAGACCTTGGGAAGGCATAGTGGTTTTGAGCCTTACTCATGTTAACTAAACCAAAAGAGTGTAAGTGTATCCAAGCTGTCGAAGAGTATGGATCGATTTTTTCTGAATGGTAAGTTTTTTTTTAAGTAAATTAGAACAGATATAAAACTAAATTAAACGCTACTATTTTTGTCCAGATTTTTCAAAGGGTGTATGTTGATAAAAATTGTTGAAAAATTTCGCCAGCATACAAATAGTAGGCCAAACTATAAATTCCTAAAGAAAAACCAAAAAGATTTAAACTATTAAAATTCTTTTTCCTGAAATATAAAATAAGCAAATATAAAATGTCAATATAAGATGAATAGAAATTAATTAAAAGATTTTCCACAAAATATTTTTTCATAGAAAAATAAAGAATTCCGTTAAGCCAAAAATAAGCAAAAGTAAAATAAAAAAAGATAAACAGAAATTAATTAAAACATTTTCCACAAAATAATTTTTTTATAGAAAAGTAAAGAATTCCGTTAAGCCAAAAATAAGCAAAGGCAAAATCAAATAATTTACTAAGTGTAGAACTACCACAAATCAGCGTCGATAAATAATTGAAACCCAAAACGAACAGAAATTATAATAAATGACCGAGTCAAACTCAAAACGATTAGAAATTAACATGAGAAGGAATCGAAACCCCCTATGCCTTCCCAAGGCCAGAACATAATTTTCACTTATCTGGAAAAAAAAACAAATGATGAAATTGGATTGTCAGTTTAATATACACACACTATTATTGATTCCCTAAAATCTTAAAAATAATAAATCTATATTGTTTTCAGTTGTGATTCAATTCCCCTTTCCCGTTCAAAAATCCCCGAGAATTTCACCTTCATACCCTTAGTCGGATTGTAAGGGTAGTCATAGTAGTAATAGTAGCATTTGTAGTAGCATTAATTGTAGTAGCACTGCTACACTAGTTCTAGTAGCAGCAGTAGCATTCACGTATTGCCTTTTCGTCAGTCGAACATCCCTTTCGTCAGATCTTGGGAAGTTCTAACTTAATGCAATCAGTAATTTCTATAGCACTGCCAATACGTCCTTTTGATAGCCCATACACTCAAATACTTCTTGAAATTTTCAACTTAATGCTCTTAGCCTTACAAGAATTGGCAATAGAGGTGGTAGTCGAAGTAGTTTTATTAGTAGTAAATTTAGCAGGGGTAGCAGTATTAGTAGTACCTGGTCGCCTTTTGGTCAATTGATCCTCCCCTTTAAGCATTCTCTAGAAGATAGAACCTAATACCTAGATCCATTCTTAAGATTCGCCCTTTTGACGATCTGCAGGCACGTACTGTCTTTTAATTTAGTCCAAAGTTCCCCTCAATATTACCTCAAAGTTTCAGTTTTTTAGACTTAGCCTTAATGTTACTAGTATCATAGTGCTAGTATCTATATCATATATCTGTATGTATCTATATGCTGTATCTATATGTATCTATATAGTGCTGTATCTATATGCTATATCTATATCATAGTATCATAGTGCTATATCATAGTGCTAGTATCTATATCATATATCTGTATGTATCTATATGCTGTATCTATATGTATCTATATGCTATATCTATATCATAGTATCATAGTGGTTTTAGTAAGAGAAGTAGTGGTAGTAGTTTTTTATTAGTAGCAGTAGCAGCAGTATTATTACAGTAGTAGCATGTACACGTTGAATCTTGGTCAGTTAAACATTACCCTTATGATACCCCGGACGTTTTATCTTCATACAGTAAGCTGTTCCGAAAATATTGCTGACATGCCCTTTCCACTTACTTTTGAAATCCCTTTCATTCTGATACTCTTAGCCTTACAAGGAGTTGCAATTGAAGCAGTAGTTGGAGTAGTTTAGTAGTAGTGGTAGTAGTAGCGTTAGTAATAGCGTTTGCAGTAGCATGAAAATAGGCCTATTACCTTTTGGTCCGTTGATGATCCATATTAAGCATTCTCTGAAAGCTCCAACTTCATACCCAAATCCATTCTTAAAATACGTCCTTTTGACAATCTGAATGCACCTAGTTTGTTTTCATTTAGTTCAAATTTTTCTTCATTATCTTGTCAAATTTGTGTCTTCTTACGCGTACCCTTGATAGTTCTAGTATCACAGAAGTAGCGGAAGTAGTAGGAGCAGTAGTAGCAGCAATAGTGCTGTATCAATAGTAATAGCAAGAGTAGAAGCAGGGACATGTTATCTTTTGGTCAGTTGAACATCCTACTCATGATGCCCCAGAGCTTTCATGTTCACACCATAAGTTGTTCAAAAATATTACTGGTACGCCTGTATCAGCAATCTGTATTTTTTTTTTACAGAGAAGTAGTAATAGTAGTATTGTGTTAGGAGTAGTAGCAGCGGTATTATTGCAGTAATAGCATGAACATGTTGATTTTTGGTCAACTAAACATCCCCCTCATGATACCCCGGAGGTTTAATCTTTATACAGTAAGCTGTTCGAAAAATATTGCTGACGTGCCCTTTCGACTTACTTTTGAAGCCTTTTTCATTTTAATACTCTTAGCCTTACAAGGAGTTGCAATTGAAGCAGTAGTTGGAGTAGTTTAGCAGTAGTGGTAGCAGTAGCGTTAGCAGTAGCATGAAAATAGGCCTATTACCTTTTGGTCCATTGATGATCCATATTAAGCATTCTCTGAAAGCTCCAACTTCATACCCAAATCCATTCTTAAAATACGTTCTACTGACAATCCGCATGCACCTAGTTTGTTTTCATTTAGTTCATATTTCTCTTGATTATCTTGTCAAATTCTTGCCTACTTACGCGTACCCTTAATAGTTCTAGTATCATAGAAATAACGGTAGTAGTGCAACGCCATTCCTGGCACCAACCGCTGAAAGACCACCATAGGAAATTGACAAGGGACCACCTTCAGCTTCAGAGATACTAAACGCGATCAAACGGCTAAAAAATAATAAGTCGCCTGGAGAAGATAAGCTTCCTCCAAAGATTTATAAGGCCTCACCCCACGTTGTAGCGGAGCAACTAGAAACCCTCTTCAATCTGATATGGGAGAAGAAGACCTTCCTTCTGATTGCAAGGTGTCAGTAGTAATCCTAGTATTTAAAAAGTGGGGATAAATACGACAGCCACAACTACCGAAGGATATCACTCATTGATATTGCTACCAAAGTATTCGCGATGATTATGCTTAAAATGTTCGAGGAAGCAAAGGATGAGAGGACACGTGAAAATCAGTGCGGATTTTGAAGGGAGAGAGTGTACACTGACTACATCTTCACTCTTCGGCCTTATTCTCCAACAGTGCGAACGCTACTCCTCCCCATAATTAACATGTTCCTTGATTTTGTGGCTGCTTTCGACTCAGTAACCTGTGAAAACCTTTGGCAAATCATGGTGGAAAACGGTGTGCCGGTAATATTCGTGGAGCTGTTGGAAACCTTCTACGAACATTGCAAATGGACTGTAAGAGTGCTGGGTGAGGAAACCCAGCCCCTCAGTGTGGAAAGCGGTGTGAAACAGGGGTGCATATTGTCCTCTGTTTTGCTTAACTACTGTATAGACTGGATTCTAGATAGGACATTCTCAAGTTTTGATGGTGTTGTTATGGGATTGGACATTTACGTGTCTGACCTGGACTACACGGATGACACCGACGCTCTTGGTGCTGATCCAGCAACTGCCCAAACAATGTTAATTGAAATAGCAAATTCCTCTTTGGTACTGGGTATGAAGATTAACACGGCCAAAACTAAAGTCATGGATCTAAATATACAGTCGAATTATCAGCTTGTGCTTTACCGATAAAAATTAGAAAATGTCAATAGCTTTACCTATCTTGGCTCAGTAATCGACCCTCGTGAAGACTGTGATCTTGAGGTACAGAACAGAATCAACAAAACCCAAGCCATCTTCTCACAACTCCGCCGCTATTTGAGGAACCGGCAGGTGACCAGCACGAAGACAAAAATTTCTGTATAAAAAGCGGCAGTTAGATATGTTCTCTTCTCTGCAGTCTGCAGGAAACTTGGCCGCTGAAGGCGCTTCATCTCCATGATTTGGAATTCTTTGGCCACCGCTGTCTACGAAAAATCCTGAAGATTCGATACTCTGACAGAATCTCAAATGTTTATGTGCGCCACCACTGCTGTATAATATATCCCGCCGCCGCGATTGTCAAAGAGAGAAGACTTTCGTTGGCTCGGCCATGTTCTTTGAAGACCCAATGACTGCATCATAAAGCAAGTGCTTCTAGCTGCCCCGTTGCCAGATTGGCACAGGCGACCTGGCGATCGATTGAAAAATTGGTGGGCAACTTCCAAAAACGGCCTCCACCCATTGGTGAATTTCAAAGATTTTGCAGAAATGGGAGAGCTGCTGGCTCCGGTTTACTGAATAGTTGGCACAAGATCACCATACGGGTTGACGGGATTCAACCATACGTAGTCTTCTAGATGACGGGTGAGGCGTCTGTGTCTGGTCTCTCTACAAGAGAGTAAGTTGTATAACTTACAGCCTTTGGATATATTTGGGGAAATGATGGGCGTAACGGGTGGTTGTCCAACAATCACTTTCGACTCTTAGAAAAGGCACTAGAACTTTCAATTTCTAATTGAATGAGTTCCTTTCGGAGTTTCTACAACGACTCCTTCTGTGCAAAGTGCCCTGGTTAGAAAAATAAATAATTTGATAATGCACTGTGCCAACATTGCTCTGTACTTTGGCAGCGCTATTGCGCTGCCTTTGACACAAATTGATCGTATTTTTTTTATTTGTTGTTTTGGATGGAACACATTGAAAAATAATTAATTATTAAGGGCATCAAAGTACGTCAAAGGGCATCAAAATAATTTTTTTCTCTTAGACCCATCTTAGGTCTATTCATACCTGACAACCGTGGAATTCTGGGATTTTTCACAATTGTATTCCCCAATCATGAAGTTCTTAGGGCAGCATCACGTTTTCATCAGTGTTGCTAACTATGATAATAATATGTAGCTAACTATATGTAGATACGGCAAAATGTAGCTAACTATGAAAATAAAGAAGAAAACTACGGTAATTACTAGACAATAATGTTAATCCATAAAATTCAAATGATATCAGTGTACTGAGTCCCAAAGACACCTACAGCTTCAAAGAATAGCTACACCTTCTAAAGTTGTTTGGTTCCTTATGTTTTTGGCTTTTTGTTGTCGATTTTTATTTGTGTTTCAATTTTTTTTTTATTTTTTATTATTTTAGTTACTACACCTACTAAAAAAACTATGTAACTGCATATGCAAATCCCTTTTTATCAAAAACTAGATAGTTTCAATTTTCAGGTCAACTTCGGTGAGCTATAAAATTAAATTATAATATAAGGCTTGTGTCAGGATCAAAAATTGCTGAAGAGTTTTTTCAACATAGAAATAGCAGCCCAAACTATGGATTCTAAAGAAAAAAAGATATAAAGTATTAATTTTTTTCCGTGAAAAGACTTCGAAATTATTTCCACTTCGTAATTCCAATTGTAAGATTTGATTTCACTGCCCTTTGTACTTTAATAACAATTGAGTTCTGAAACATAATCTTAGTCTAAAATAAAATTTGAGTATTTGAGAAATAGGAACCAAAAAAACATTTTGTTAGGTTAATCAAGAGCTGAATTATAACTAAAGAGGAAAAAGATAAGGCACGCCAATTCCATGCACACACAGTGGCGCCTATCACACACTGATGAAGTTAGCCAGGTATGGCGCAAAATGTATTATCTTTGTCTCAGAAAAGTTTTGCGAGGTAGAATTTTGCGAAGCATGGTGGAGTAAAGGACGCTCCGAGATTTACACTAGGTGGTAAAGAGCAGGCAGCCCCTCAGTTAGTACAATTAACAGTATCGAAGAATTTCATAATATATTTATGAAATATGGATTATTCTTTATGGTTGATTGTGTATGGCTATGCTGTTTGACCTATGTGATTGTAGGGATGAGTAGGGTTAAGGCCTCATTCAAGTGCTGATCTATATTAATCACTAATGTAGGAAAACAGTCTTCCTTTTCTCCTTCTGTCTTTTTTTTTTTTTTTTTTTTTTTTTAATGTGTTTGTGCTGTTACATTGGTGATTTCTCTTTTCATTATATACCACCTCACCTTCGAACTTGTTTTAAAGTGAAAATAGTAATTAAATTAACAGGAATGTAATATAATTTAATTCAAGACAAATTTGATTTTCTTTCCTTTTTTTTATTCCCCGAACAAATTACTTAATTAACTATTATTTGAATATTCTATCGTTATAGAAGCTCGTAAAATATAGTACCGTGACAGCAGAGTTAGTCTTAAGATTTAATTAAAACGCCCATCTTTTATTCCTTAAATATTCATTAAGCTGGATAAATCACCATATACACACTACTTTACTTTGAGATGCCATATGGCAAGGCAAGCTAAAAACTGGGTCAGTATAATTTTATCACAAATGAAGTCATATTTGTAATTTGTAAGACTTGTTCATGATTTGCTCTAGTGATAATTCTTTTTTAAGATTTAATGCAAACCTTATAGGAATGATCCTATTTTCATGCTTTTATTTTCAGCGAAGCTAATCTGGGAATTTGTAGCCGTACCTGAAAAGGTTGTCATTTCACGACTTGCTACTTGTGTTGAAATTAACATAACAAGCCAGAAAATTTTATGGTATGGCTTAGTTTGTTCCCAGGGTCAATAGGTTACCTGTCTGAATCGACATGATTGTTTCAGGGGTTTCAATTGACGGGATGGGGCACTTTTTACCCTGGATTTTATTGGTCCTTTCCCTTAATTTTGAAATACACGCTTCATTGGGTGATTTCAATGGAAATGCAATTTTTTGGTATTTTTGCTGAAAAAAGTTGGCAACCTGTATGCACATGGTTTGTTTAGAGTAGTAGTTACTCTAGCTTTAGTAGCAGTAGTAGTAGTAACGGTAGTTGCAGTAGTAGTGGTGGCAGTAGAAGCAGTAGTAGTAGGATTCAAATATTGTCTCTTGGTTAATCCAACATCCCCCACAACAAGCCATTCAAGTTTCAACTTACACAACAGGTTGTTCCTAGGATGTAGCTGATACTTCCTTTTGGCAACCAGCATACAGGCAGCGTTTTGTGATTTAGTTCATCTTCTCCCCTCAATATTCCTTAAAATTTCACCCTTATAGACTTAGCCATAGTTGCACTAGCAGTCACAGCACAGTAATAGTGGTAGGAGTACTAGTAGTACTAGTTGTAGGACAAGTAGTGGTATTAACATGTTACCTTTTGGTCAGTTGAACATCCTCCTGATCAAGCCCTGGAAGTTTCAACTTAATACAATTAGCCATTGCTATTTTATTGTCCATATATCCTTTTGATAACCTGTATATCCTTAGTGTATTTTAATTTAGTTGAACTTCCCCCTCTATACTTCCTGAAAGTTTCATCTTAATGCTCTTAGTGTTAGCAGTAGTTGCAATAGAGATAGTTGCTGGAGTAGTTGTAGCAGTAAAAGTAGCTGTCGTACGGTATTAGTAGTAAAAGTTCAATATTGCCTTTTGCTCAGTTGATATTCCCCATAAACGTGGTAACACAGTTATAGCTATTTGTCTATTAACAATGACATATTGAAAAGTAGCATTGTAGCTAAGAGTTGAAAATGGATAAAAATACAAAATCTGGACACGAGCATAGAATGGATAAGAGACGAAGGCTTATGGCTTAATGTGCAAGGGAATCGAAGGATATTTCCGGATATTTTGGTAAAATATCCGAAAATACCCGGAAATCGAACGGTAAGTTTTTACTAATAATATACCCCCTCCACCTTCAAAAAATCCTTAATTTTAGTTTCGTGACTAATCAAATAGCGAATGGCCCAATAAGGCTTTCGTGTGAATAAATTTATCTATCTATTTATTTTAAGTATATAGCTAATTTGGGTTGAGATTAGATGAATGAAAGAATTAAAAGCAATTTAGGCCAGGAACAGATACATGAGGTCGGAGGGGGTGACCGTCCTCCTAAGACACTTCTGGCACATTTATTCCGTTCTTTTTTCTTTTTTTGATCTTTTTTAAACTACACTTTTTAATTTGGTGCCAACCTCGAATCACATTGGCGCCCTTGGTTCAGCAGCCCCATTACCCAAGACTTTGCTCTTGATCTGTAAGAGATTCAGACATGAAATTACTCGCACGGTCAGTTTACGAATCATTTCGTTATAAAATTATAAGATAAACCTCGTTTTCATAAAAAATTAATCATATAATTTAACTTACTTGCTAGATCTTCATCTTCAGAATGTGTGTTTTTTTTTTGGCAGATTTGTTTTATTCTCTTTCTTGTGAGCCTGTCGATTTATGGTATGGTGTCTGGGCTTCAATAATGGGGATATGACAAGGCAACTTACAACATTAATTCATGCTATGGAGTAATTTTTTGAACTGCCCCTGTCTACTCCCCACTCAAAAAAATCTTAATTTTAGTTTTGTGACTAATTAAATAGCGAATGGCCCAATAGGGCTTTCGTATGATAAATCTGTCTATCTATTTATTTTAACTATATAGCTAATCTGGTTGAAATTAGATGAATGAAAGAGTTAAAAGCAATTTAGGCCGAAACAGATCCATGGGGTCGGGAGAGGGAGGGGGGTTTGCCCTTCCCCAAGGATATTTCTGGCACCCTTATTCTGTTTTTTTTTCTCTTTTATAATATTTTTAAAAATAAACTTTAATTTGGTGCCCATCTCGAGTCACACTGGCTCCCTTGGTCCAATGGCCCCCTTACCCAAGATTTTGCTCTTGATCTGCTAGAGATTCCGACATGAAACTGCTCGCACCATCAGCTTACGAATCATTTCGTCATAAAATTACAAGATGAACCTAGTTTTCAGGAAAAATTAATCATATATTAAACTTGCTTGCTAGATCTTCATCTTCAGATTGTGTTTTCTTTTTTTCTTTTTTTGGCAGTTTTTTTTTATTATCTTTCTTAAGAGACCAATCGATTTAGGGTACGGTTTCTGGGAGTCATTGATAGGGGTATGATAAGGATGGGTCACGGGAGGGGAGACACATTATAAAGGAGGTTTTGGGAAATGTTTCGGACATTTGAGTTTGCCGAGTTGGATTTGGGAGAGCTAATTCAAATGCCCTATCTTATTCAGCTGCCTGACTATTGTAACATGCAGGGTAGAATGCTATCTTCCTTGGACGAAGTCCTAGTGGAATGTCATCTGTGTTATCCGAACATAATATGGAAGTTAGAAACTACCCAGATTGATAAGGTCGGCGTAGGCTATCAATTCTCTCGAGCTCTATCGTCCCTGCAAGACAACTTGGAGAACTATTGAATTTCCTTTTATTGCCCTTTTCTCCCTCCCTTTCGTCATTGACTACCCCAATGTTACCCCCATATTTTGTTTATTATTACTCCGAAATTATGGGGGATAAATAGATCATGACCATATTAAAAGGCACTGCAAGTATGGGTTCCAATAAGAACCTGGGCAATATATCGAGAACGACAGAGAGATTTAATTTGAAAATTTCTCGGCTGCTATTACTACTTCTGCTTTTGCTTTTGAATGAATAAAAGAGTGTAAATGTCTCCTGGTTGTCAAAGAGTCAAAAATTCCAGGTTGTCAAAAATTCTTTGGCAATGATAAATTTTATTTTCCCCATTAATTGATTTTTTTTATCCAACTCTAAAGAAAAAAAAAATTAGTCTGGTCTACTCATTGAAAAAGTATCAAAGAAGCCATAATAATTTATTCATCAAAGAATCTGCTCGCGTCTGTTGTTAATACGCATCTTACTGCTATAGGAAAATATTATTGGCTTTCAAAGAGGTATCTTTGTCATTTTACATCAGCACCAACCAAATTCGAACAAACGAACTCTGGTCTGATGAAAGCGTTATCTACATCCCCTCCCCCTTTCAATACGCTCGAATCTTTTCGGCACTCTTGGTCCAGTGGCCCCCCAAGATTTTTCTAGTTCCGCCCCTTCCCAGAACTTCCAATTTAATTCCCTTGTTCAATCCGGAGATGCGCGCTTTTGACAAACCATATGCACATACTGTGTTTTGATTTAGTACAAATTTCTTCTCTATATTCTCTCAAATTTTCACCTTCATACCCTTAGTCAAATAGTACTAGTATTATTGTAGTAGTGGTAGTACTAGGAGCAGTAGTAGAAGTAGTAGTGTTACGTTAGTAGTAGTAGTAGTAGTAGTAACAGTACTTGCAACAGAATTGATAGTAGTTGTAGTATGCATTTTTTGTCTTTTGTTCAGTTGAATCTCCCTCTTCTGATCTCCTGGAATTTTCAGCTTAATATAGTAAGCCGTTCCAAAGATATTACTGATACGCCCTTTTGACAATCTATATGCGCATATTTTGTTGAGACTTAGCTCAAATTTCTCCTCGGTATTTCCTCAAACTTTTACTTCAATATCCTCAGCCATGTTATTACTGGCTAGAGAAGCAGAAGTTGTAGCTGTAGTTTTGGTAGTACCAGTGGTAGCAGTAACAGTAGCAGTAGTAGTTGTTGTTTTAGTAGCAAGAGTAGTAGTAGCGTGCAAATATTGCCTTTTGGTCAATTGATCTTCCAATTTAAGCATTCCCTGAAAGTTCCGACTTAATACCCTAGTGTGTTTTGATTGTGTTTAAGTTCTCCCTCTATATTTTCTCAAATTTTCACCTTCATTTCCTTAGTCTTAATAGCACTAGTATCATAGTAGTAGCAGCAGTAGTGTTGTATTAGCAGTGGTAGGAACATTAGTAGCAGCAGTATTAATAGTAGTAGCAGTATGCACATGTTGGCTTTTGGCCGGTTCAGCAACCCCCCTTGATGCTTCGAATGTTTCAGCTTGATGCGGTAAGCCGTTCAAAGGATATTGCTGACGCGTCCTTTTTACAATCTGCATGAGCAGCATATGTATTGATTTAGTTCAACTTTCCCCTCATCATTTCTTCAAATTTTCACTTCAATATCCTCAGCCTTGGTAGAACTCACTACAGAAGCAGTAGTTGCAGAGGTAGCAGCTGTGGCGGCAGTAGTAGCGTGCAAATATCGTGTTTTGGTCAGTTGATCATCCCCCTTATCATTTCCTGGATTTTCTCAATTAATGCACTCAGTTATTCCTTATTTACGTCCTTTTGACAACCAGTGTGCACATAAAGTGTTTCGATTTAGTTCAGCACTCCCCTCAAAATTTTTTTGAAAGGTTTACCTGAATGCCCTTCGTCTGTTTGGACACTAACGGTCAAAAATACCCACTTTTCTCAATTACAAGTACTATAAGTAAATAAAGGAAGAATTGCATAACTTACAGCCATTACCCTGAGGGTTGTGAGCATCCCAAAAAGACATAGTACTGGATCTTCCAACTATGCTAAACAACATTGCTACATCAAAGTCATTGCTATGTCAATATAGAACTTTCAATTCACAATTGAATGACCACGACCATTCCTACTATACCAAGTACCTTGGTAAAAAGTAATCTTTGTACCCATGTCGCTCTTTACCTAAGCAGCAGTGTTGTGCTACTAAAAACGAAATTGCAGATTTTGGGGGGGGAGGAATTTTAAGAGAGGTCCAAACCAAAACTTGTATTTAATGGCTCATTTCAACAAAAACTAATGCGGACTTATTAAGTTTCTTCGTCAAAATTAGGCAAAATTCACTAACAAGGTTTATTGTTTAAATCTTTAAAACCTGAAAATGCACAAAATTAATTTAAAAAACAAGTTTTTCTGATGGAGAACAACAAAGTCAAAACTTGAAAAGGAAAAAAAAAATATTGTTTCGTAGTTTGTGATGCATCTCTGGAAACTGGTTCAAATAAACTGACTCGTGTTTCCCTCTGTTTGTAGAATCGCTGAAGATTCAGCCTGAAAATTCTCCTTAGCATACTTTTAACTTTAAATTGAGAAAGACCAAGTTCTAATCTTTTTCAATTGCTCTGGAAATCCCCCCTTCCATTAAAATTATTTTCCTGAAATCCAAATACGCTAAAAAATTTCCACCAGACTTCACCCCCGGATATTTCCCTCCACACGGAAAAATTTCCCCAAGGAAATTCAGCCCAAGCATGAAATCCCCCCTGAAAATGTCCGTATACTTCTCATTGACAAATACTGTGCGCAAACAATGAGCCAATTTTACTGCGAAATTTCGTAGCGAAATCCCCCCCCCCTCCGAAAATGTCTGTATACTTCCCGATAACAAATACTGTGTGTAATCAATGGACAAATTTTATAGCTTAATGACCTATCCTCAGGAGTTGGGGAGGCCCTCTCCTGATATTCTAGGACCATTTGTTCAATACGATCATCTCTGAGGAAAAAAACAACAACAAAATAAACATGCATCCATGATCTTTTTTCTAGCAAAAAATAGCTAAATTCTACGTTTTTGCAGATGGGACTTTGAAACTTCCACGAATGGGTTTTCGGATACGTTGAATCAAATAGTGTGACTTTCATTACGATTCTTTGAATTTTTGGGGTGTTCCTCTCTTTTCGAAAATCAGGCAAGGAAAAGCTTCTCAGGCTCGTAGCCTTTGATGGGTAACACTAAACCTAATGAACCTTATATATCTGGAATCAGCGTAATAAGCCAATTCCGTTTTTATATCTACTGTCACCAAAATTGCGTATTTTAGATTTTTGATAACAATTTAGACGCGTCGTTTCTTACTTACAGTACGTTACCACGAACTGTTTGATTCTGTAAGACTAGTGCTTTATTGAAAACTCAGCTTGATTGAGTTTTTTAGATCTGCTGGCTACTTGACGACTTTTCTGCTCTTTAACCTATAGCACTGGAAAAAATTGGATAATTTTCGCAATAGCAGTTAAAACTCTCCCTAAAAGGGTTCCTATCTTGATGGAAGTTATGCAATGAAATTCATAGGCAAAACCTTAAAGAACGAGCTTCGGCCAACAGAAACCTAAAATTAATTATTTTAAAATCAGTTCATTCGAAATAAAAAGTACACTATTGAAATCGGCATGGCCAAAACCTATACAAAAAACTTACAAACCCCTGGCTTAAATATTTTGAATGAAAGAGTTGAGGCTTGAGGGGGCGGTAGCGCATCTTGCCTTTAGCAAAACCTTTGGTTTACTATTAAAAACAAACAGAGGTTATATTAAAAAATTAGCTTTTGAAATAAAAGTAAAGAGCAACATTTTAATCTTGAAACGAACAAAAATTATTTTGTATGTACGGGGAACTGTCCCCTCCTTAGCCCACCCCCACACATTACACTAAAGCTTGACTTTGTGTCCCAGTTCTTTTAAAACGGCTGTTCAAACACAAGGGCCTTCGAAACGGAATAAAAATTATTCTCAAAGTACCATACTTCAGCGTAGGGAGTGGAGGGTTGAGCAGGGCAGTTTCCTTAACGTATGATATAATTTCTGTTCTTTTTACAAAGATTGCTCCTTATTACCATTTCAAAACGGAATCACACAGTTCGTGGTAACTAACTGTAGTAAGGAGCGACCCGGCTCAATAGTAAGTGAAACTCTAAAACGCGGAAACATCAAAAGAATTGTATTTTTATGCTGATTTTAAATATATAAGTTTCATCAAGTTTAGTCTTACCCATCAAAAGTTACGAGCCTGAGAAAATTCACCTTATTTTAGAAAATAGAGTGAAACACCCCTAAAAGTCATAGAATCTTAACGAAAATCACAACATCAGATTCAGCGTATCAGAGAACCCTACTGTAGAAGTTTAAAGCTGCTACCTACAAAAATTTGAATTTTGTGTTTTTTGCCAGAAGACAGATCACGGATGCGTATTTTTTTTTTCTATGGGTGATCGTATCGACCCAGTGGTCCTAAAATATTGCAAGAGAGCTCATTCTAACGGAAATTAAAAGTTCTAGTTCCCTTTTTAAGTGACCAAAAAATTGAAGGGTACCTAGGCCGCTTCCCACGTTCATTTTTTCACAAAGTCACCCGATCAAAATTTGGAGATATCCATTCTGTTCAGGATAGTCAAAAAACCTAATAACTGTATCTTTAGGGACGACTTAATCCCCCACAGTCCCTGGAGGAGGGCCTGCAAGCTACAAACTTTGACCATTGTTTCATATAGTAATGGTTATTGGGAAGTGTACAGACATTTTCAGGGGGACTTTTTTGCGTTGTGGGGTGGGGGGAGAGGTTTACGCTGGACCATATTTCCATGGAGGAATTTATCATGAGGGAAGATAATTTTCATGAAGGAGGCACAGGATTTTCTAGTATTATTTTTTTTTAAATAATGAGAAAGTAAATTAAAAAAGTTCTTTCAACTGAAAGTAAGGAGCAGCATTAACACTTAAAACGAACAGATGTTATTACGTATATAAGGGCGTTCGTCTCCTCCTCAATACCTTGCTCTTTACGCTAAAGTATTTTTAGTAATTTCAGCTATTTTTTCTACGGCCTTTGTGATTCAGTGGCCATTCTTAATTGGGACAAAATTCAAGATTTAATGTAAAGAGCAAGGTATTGACGGGGGGCAAACCCCCTCGTATATGTAGTAAAAATACACAAATATAGAAGTTCGTTACGTAAGTTAATTCGTAAGTTACTTATATTTATTACTAATAAAAACGTTCGTAAAAAATAAAAAGTTCTAGTTGCATTTTTAAGTAGCCAAAAGCTGGAGGGCAACTAGGCCTCCTCCCCCATCCCCTTTATTTTATCAAAATCGTCCGGTCAAAACTACGAGAAAACCATTTAGCCAAAAAAAAATATATATGCAAATTTCGTTTTAATTATTCATGTGCGGTGATCCAAAAACAAAACTTACATTAATTCAAAAACATTCGGAAATTAAATAAAAAAACAAGTTTTTCAACTGAAAATAAGGATCGATATTAAAGCTTAAAACGAACAAAAATTATTTTATATATGAAAGGGGTTGTTCCCTCCTCAACGTCCCGCTCTTTACGCTAAAGTTTTTAGTGTTTTAAAAAGTAAAACTCTGACAAAGAGTCAACTTTAGCGTAAAGAGCGGGACATTGAGGAGGGAATAGCCCCTTTCATATACGGAATAATTTCTGTATATGACTTCTATGACTTTTAGGGGTTTTCACTCTATTTTCTAAAATAAGTTGAATTTTCTCAGGCTCGTAACTTTTGATGGGTAAGATTAAACTTGATGAAACTTATATATTTAAAATCAGCATAAAAATACAATTCTTTCATTTATCGTTTGTCATTTTTTAGGGGGGGGAGGTAAGGATGGCTGGTAGTAATTGTATATGTATGGTTTCGTAGAGGGTGATGTCTGCCCATAAAAGTTTTATAAAGTTTGGGCTTTGTTGTTAAAATGTTTTATTTCTTTTAATAAAACCCCTTTTCTCTATTTATAACATAACTTTTCTTGTTGAAGTCATTAGGACTTCAGAATCTGAACTGATTATTATTTAATATGTATAATTTTAATATCTCAAGAGATCAGGTTTAAAAATCGGGTAAGCAATATTATTTTCGACCAAAAATTATCTAAATAATTTTACGGTTTCTTTTGTTAGATAATCATGTGATAAATTTTCATTTACTATGCTCTGCATGTTTTAAGAATGATCAAATAAAAAAAACTAGTTTTTTTAACTGAAAGTAAGGAGCGACATTAAAACTTAAAACGAACAGAAATTACTCCGTATATGAAATGGGTTGTCCCCTCCGCAATCCCTCACTCTTTACGCTAAAGTTTTTAATTGTTTTAAAAAGTAGAAAAAAGTAGAAGAGTCAAACTTTAGTGTAAAGAGCGAGGGATTGCGGAGGGGACAACCCATTTCATATACGGAGCAATTTCTGTTCGTTTTAAGTTTTAATGTCGCTCCACACTTTCAGTTAAAAAAACTATTTTTTTTTATTTAATTTCTGAACGTTTTTGAATTAATGCATGTTTGATTTTGGCTCTCCGTACATAAGAAATTAAAATGAAATTTGCATATTAATTCTTTTTTTGGCTAAATGGCTTTCTCTTAGTTTTGATCAGACGATTTTGAGAAATAAGGGGTGGGGAAGGAGGCCTAGTTGCCCTCCAATTTTTTGGTTACTTAAAAAGGCAACTGGAACTTTTAATTTTTAACGAACGTTTTTATTAGTAAAAAATATACGCAACTTAAGAATTAACTTACGTAACAAACTTTTATATTCTTATATTTTTGATTATATTTATGAGGGGGGTTTTCCCCTCGTTAATACCTCGCTCTTCACACTAAATCTTAAGTTTTGTCCTAATTCTTTAAGAATGACCCCTGAATCAGAAAGACCGTAGAATAAATAGTTGAAATTACTAAAAATACTTTAGCATAAAGAGCGAAGTATTTATCTCCTCCTAAATACCTCGCTCTTTATGCTAAAGTATTTTTAGAACCCCTCATATGCGTAATAATCTCTGTTCGTTTTAAGTTTTAATGCTACTCCTTACTTTCAATTGAAAAAACTTTTTCATGTTTATATTTTTTATTGTTTTTTTTTTAATAGTAATGCTAGAAAATCCTGCGCCCTTTTCATTGAATTTCTCTTCCCCCATGAAATATTCCTCCAAGGAAATATTCTCCCACATAGCCCCCTCCCATCAACCCCACACCCAAACAAAAAAAAATCCCCCTGAAAACGTCGGTACACTTCCCAATAACCATTACTGTATATAAACATAGGTCAAAGTTTGTAACTTGCAGCCCCTCCCCCAGGGACTGTGGGGGAGTAAGGCATCCCCAAGGACATAGTTATTATGGTTTCCGACTTTGCAGAACAAAATGGCTATCTCAAAATTTTTATCCCATGACTTTGGGAAAAAATGAGCGTGGGAGGGGGCCTAGGTGCCCTTCAATTTTTTTGGTCACTTAAAAAGGGCACTAGAACTTTTCATTTCCGTTAGAATGAGCCCTCTTGCAACACTCTAGGACCATTGGGTCGATACGATGACCCCCGGAAAAAAAAAAAAACAAACAAACAAACAAATAAACACGCACCCGTGATTCTGTCTTCTGGCAAAAAATACGAAATTCCACATTTTTGTAGATTGGACCTTGAAATTTTTTCTATAGGGTTCTCTGATACGCTGAATGTGATGGTGTAATTTTAATATAATCATAGGATCGTTAAGATCCTATGACTTTTAGGGGGTGTTTCCCCCTATTTTCCAAAACAAGGCAAATTTTCTCAGGCTCATAAGTTTTGATGACAAAGATTAAATTTGATGAAACTTATATATTTAAAATCAGCATAAAAATCCGATTCTTTTAATATATCTTTAAGCATCGAACTTCCGTTTTTAGAGTTTCGTTTACTATTGAGCCGGGTCGCTCCTTACTACAGTTTGTTACCACGAACTATTTGAAAAAACAAAAATTTTCCAAGAAATGTGTGAAAATGGAAAAGACAAAGCTAGAATGCCTCAAAGTAGGCTGGAGGAATAGAATGTAAAAAATTACTTAAGACCATTAAATAATTTAAATGAAAATAAAAATCTTTAAAAAATTTGAAGCCTGGCTGACTCCTAGAAATGATTCTTCAAACAGAATATGCTTAAAGAGCCTTGAACGGACAGGGCGGTTCTGTGGGAAAACCGCCAACCATGCTCTCCAACCAGAATATGCTAAAGGAGTGTTGAAAGGACAGAACAGAAGTGGAGAACATTACAAATAAATGTTCAAAGCAATACATTTTGGAGATACCCCTGGTCTAGCTGATATCCTTGGCAAACCCTTAAGGAAGATTATTTCCCTGTGTTTCGTTACTAACCGACTTAATACTGTGAAAAGCATAGGGTTAGAGCCGTATAGTCATTAAATACTTTCATATTTTTCTTTCGTTCTGTCTAACAGTATGTTTCACAAAATCATAGCAGCACATTAGTACTGCCTAACTTTCCAAAAATCTTTTTTTTTATCCCGAGCCTTAATGTATGGAATGACTGAGCGTGCGAGAGTGCTCAGAGGGTACTCATTCGATTAGAAATTGAAAGTTGTAGTGCCCTTATTCGTATTTGAAAAGGATTGGAGGGTACCCAGCCAATTAATATGCCTTTGGAAATAACTTGACCCCTAAGCCAAATCATACCAGTGACTATACAATATTGACCAATTAAAATAGAATATATCTATTGCCTTTTTGAATTATTAATTATTAAATTATTAAAGATAGTGCCATGACTTTTTCACTGCTGTTTAAGCCTGTTTTCAATTTTTCTGTTTCCACTGTTTCGCGTTTTCACTGTTTTCACTGTGTTTAAGCCTGTGTCTGTTGCTGTGTTCATCGTTTCCTATAGTGTTCATTCCTGTGTTTGCCACTGTTTGAAAAATGTAAAATATAATTCTTAGAAAATCGAGAGAGAGATCATTAGAATAGGAGTCAAATTTCTTGTTCCTTTTAAAAGGGGTAAAATATAGCATGTCAAATGAAGGTGCTATTTCCTTCCACTCTGTGTCTAAGTAAGAAGTGGGAGTGTTTGAAGCCTGGAAGCCCAGGATACCAAATAGCCTATAGTGATTGAAGTGAGTAACAATAATATGATACTTTTTTTTGAAACGTATAGGCTGGTAAATAGCATACTGCAATTCCACATTATTGCCATATTTGCCTGTGCTTCATCATGCTTATGTCACACCATCATCACAATAGTTCATAAAAGAAACCAGGCTTAACTAAGGGTATACTTTCTTCGTTGCTTTTAATTTCAAAATTTTACCGAAATTCATCTTTTTTATATTCCTGTGAAAAATTTTTAATTGTATTTAAAAGTTGCAAATTTGCTGTTTCTGTTTGTGGTCCTGTTTAATTGCCTTTCTTTAATGTTTTAATAAAAATAAAAGTTAGTTGTTTTCTTTTGTATTAAGAAGCATCGTGACTAAACTATCAACTGTACTTTTCATAGCAAAACAGCTAACAGTAAGAATGACATTCGACCATCATTAGTACTCAATAAATGCCACTAATCCATCACATCAGGGGGTGTAATAGATGTAAAGTCATTGGGCGTTCTTTGTCTTTACGGCTTGTGAATGGATTGGAAAACCCCTAGTAAAAACTTACAGTGGCATTTAAGTTGTCAAAATATTTATTAGGGATAGAAATATCAGATGGTTCTTCATAACTGGGTATAGTAAAGAACGAACCCAAAGGATCACGTAGCAAAGTTACTCAGTTATGACATTGTACCCAATATAACATCATTTTGCATACAAAGATATTTGTTTATTTGTTTGTTTATTTGTTTATTTATATTTCTTTATTTATATTTATATTTGTTTTTTTATTTGTTTGTTTATTTGTTTATTTATATTTATATTTGTTTATTTATTTGTTTGTTTATTTGTTTATTTGTCAGGTTTATTTTTTTGTGTTTCTTTGCCTTCCGTTCCTTTACCTTTTGCTATTTCTATTGCACACAAGGGAAAAAGCCTTTCGCTATTTTTTAACTGGAATTTAGCAAAGAACGATGAAATTCCCAATAACGTCCATCAGATTCGTCAACTGGGATTATTTCGATTCAGCTACTTTGATAGTGCTCTTCTTCTACTCCTTCTTCTTTTGCTTCTACTTTTACTTGTTTAACTACTTCTTCAGATGGGATCATTTTGGGATCATTTTCATGTTTTCTGTCCTGGGTTCGTTTTTTCTCTCTTTCCTTCCAGTTTTGATTTACTTTTATTCTCCAGTTTTTTTTCCTTTGTTTGATATGCTCATTCCTAATTAGGATTGTGTCCTAATTTAGATTATGTCCTAATTAGGATTTTGTCCTAATTAGAATGTGGTTTAATGTCGTTCCTCCTGTTAGCTGTTTTGTTATGAAAAGTACAGTCGATAGTTTAGTCACGATGCTTATTAATATTATAAAATAAATATTTTTATGAAAATACTAAAGTTCGTTTTAAAGATCCATCTGCTCTGTATCTGTGACACAGTGTTCAAAATAAATGCCACTAATCCATCACATCAGGGGGTGTAATAGATATAAAGTCATTAGGCGTTCTTTGTCCTTACGGCTTGTGAATGGAATGGAAAACCCCCAAAAACTTATGTTCTAGTAAAGAACGAACCCAAAGGATCACGTAACAAAGTTACTCGGTTATGATATTATACCCAATATAACATCATTTTGTATACAAAGATGCAGGTTTATTTGTCAGGTTTATTTTTTTTTCTTTGCCCTTCCGTTCCTTTATCTTTTTCTATTTCTATTGCACACAAGGGAAAAAGCCTTTCGCTATTTTCTAACTGGAATCTAGCAAAGAACGATGAAATTCCCAATAACGTCCCTGCCTCAGTTTTCCCTGAATGATTTTACATCACCATCAGATTCGTCAGCTGGGATTATTTGATTCAGCTACTTTGATAGTGCTCTTCTTCTACTCATTCTTCTTTTGCTTCTACTTTTACTTGTTTTACTACTTCTTCAGATGGGATCATTTTTATTCAGGTTTTTTGGTAATACTCTTCTTCTACTGCTTTTTCTTCTGATTTTACTCGTTGTACCATCTCTTCAGCTAGGATCATGTTGATTCAGATAATGTGGTAATTCAGGTAATCAGATAGTTTCTGAAATCGATAATGTTTCAGTGCTACCCAGTGTTGGTAGTTCTTTTCAATAACTTCTGACTTAGTACAGAGTGATTTACAAGGAGTTTAGAATGATGTTATGGCGTGTCCATTTATTTGTTATTGCCCGTTCGTTTTAGTTTTCTTTTTTTAGTGTGTGTTCTAGTCTTTGTTCCTGTCCCTTTTGCTGCATTCCTTCATTCCTTTGTTCCTGTGTCTATTCTTATATTTTTTATGTGTTCTGTCTTGGGTTCGTTTTTCCTCTCTTTCCTTCCAGTTTTGATTTACTTTTATTCTCCAGTGTTTTTTTCCTTTGTTTATATGCTCATTCCTAATTAGGATTGACTGTGGTTTAATATCGTTCCTCCTGTTAGCTATTTTGCTATGAAAAGTACAGTCGATAGTTTAGTCAAGATGCTTATTAATATAACAAAATAAATTTTTTTTATTAAAACACCAAGGTTAGTTTTAAAGATCCATCTGCTCTGTATCTGTGGCACAGTGGGATTGATTTCAGCTTGGTAAAGTGGGGCCCAGAGTTTGAATTCAGATGTAGAAAGACATTGCGGGAACGACGCAAGGACCTTAGTACTCAATAAATGCTACTAATCCATCACATCAGGGGATAGCAGCCTTTCCTTGAGATAGATGTAAAGTTATTGGCCGTTTTGTGTCTTATTTTATACCATCGGCTTATGAATGGACTAGAAAACCCAGGTAAAAAGTTGCAGTGACATTTACGTCAAAATACGTCAAACATCTGTCAAAAATACGTCAAACAACTTAAAAAGTTGCAGTAACATTTACGTCAAAATATTTATTAGGGATACAAATATCACACACAGTTTTTTCATTATTGGATATAGTAAAGAATGAACCCAAAGGATCAGGTAGCAAAGTTACTCAATTATGAAATCATACCCAATATAACATCATTTTGCATACGAAGGTGTAGGTTTTTCTTGTAAAACAACTTGTTTCATTTTTGATATTATGTTTAAAAATAATATTTGTTTTATACGGTAAGACTTTCAAATTAAGAGGGTAGTTTCTGGAGGTGAAATTTCCAGAGAAAATCTTACACAGGGGTAAACTTTACCAAAATTAATATGCAAATTCGGTTTTAATTGTTCATGTACGGTGACCGAAATTCGAAACAGCGTTAGTTGAAAAACGTTCAGAAATTAAATAAATAAAAAGGTTTTCTTAACTAAAAGTAAGGAGGGACATTAAAACCTAAAACAAACAGAAATTATTCTGTATATGGAAAAGACGTCCCCTCCTCAACGCCCCGCTCTTTACGCTAAAGTCTTTTATTACTTTACTAGCTGTCGGGGTGGCGCTTCACGCCACCCCAACCCCTAGTTGGTGGGGGCACTTCGCGCCCCTAACCCCAAGCCCTCCCGCGCGCGTAAGTCGTTGCGCGCCATATTGGTTACGCGCCATTGTTTTGACTACGTAAAACTTGCGAATATACAACATTCTTAGCTGTCCCATTGTCTGTGCATATAAATAGATTGTCAGGCTTACCGACTCTTGAACATGCAACATATGATTGTCCATAGGAAAAACAATCTGTATTCAGATCTATATCTTATTATTCTATTGATTGCCCTTGAGCTTTATTGATGGTGATTGCTAATCGAACATTCCTTGTGTCCCCGTCGTCATTACCCCAACACCTAGTTGGTGGGGGCGCTTCGAGCCCCCCCCCAATCCCCCCCGCGCACGTAAGTCGTTACGCGCCATATTGGTTACGCGCCATTGTAGTTGTGTCCCTGTGTCCCACCTGTGAATATAGATAGATATAAATATAAAGCTTTGTTGATGGTGATTGCTAATCGAACGTTCCCTGTGTCCCTGTCGTCATTTATATATCCCCCTGTGCCCCCCGGTGTCCCCGTTGTTGTTGTTTCCCTGTGTCCCGGTCGTCATTTTGTCCCGTTGCTTTGTTGATGATGATTGCTAATCGAACATTCCTTGTGTCCCAGTCGCTTTCTCTTTGAGTGTCCCGGTCGTCATTTATATTCCCTATGTCACGGTGTCCCGGTCGTCATTTTTGTCCCGATGTCCCGGTGTGTAATTTCGTCAATCAACAAACATGACGTCAGTCGACACTCAAACATGACGTCACTCGACACACAGTCACACAGACAACTTATTTTTATATGTATACTAGCTGTTGGGGTGGCGTTTCGCGCTACCCCAACACCTAGTTGGCGGGGGCGCTTCTTGCCCCCCCCAAGCCCCCCCGCGCGCGTAAGTCGTTACGCGCCATATTAGTTACGCGCCATTGTAGTTGTGTCCCTGTGTCCCACCTGTGAATATAGATAGATATAAATATATTTTTGGCTACGTAAAACTTGCGAACATACAACATTCTTGGCTGTCCCATTGTCTGTGCATATAAATAGATTGTCAGGTTTACCGACTCTTGAACATGCAATATATGATTGTCCATGGGAAAAACAATCTGTATTCAGATCTATACCTTATTATTCTAATGATTGCCCTTGAGCTTTGTTGATGGTGATTGCTAATCGAACATTCCCTGTGTCCCCGTCGTCATTTATATATCCCCCTGTTCCCCCCGGCACAGTTTTAACTGTGTGAACATGCAGCATATAATTTTCCATGGGTAAAACAATCTCTATTCAGATCTATACCTCATTATTCAAATGATTGCCCTTGAGCTTTGTTGATGGTGATTGCTAATCGAACATTCCCTGTGTCTAGGGACACAGCTATAGGAAATAAATATCAGCATATGTATATTAAACTGAAAATGCACATTAATTTGTATTTTTTTTCAAAAAAGTGAAAATTATGACCTGGCGCTCGAAAGGAATTGGGGGTTTTAGCCCTACTCATGCTATCTTGAAGGTGATGAAACTTGAATCATATCGGAATTCAGCGGTATTTTGGCCATTTTTGGTAAAATACTTAATTTTTTTTTACGATTGAATTTTTTGTTCACCTGACAATAACATGCTTCAGAAATAACTCCAGAGCAAAACAAATAACCTAGAAAGATGTATGAGTCTATCACTTTAGAAAATTTTCAGTTTTTATCGTTTTCTTAGCAAAAATCAAAAACATGAGAAAAACACATTTATAACTTGCTAGAGATGCTGATTTCTTATTTACTGTTTAGTATTTCTTTCTGGTAATAACAGTGACAAAAACAATGTCTTTCTTAATTTGCTCCAAGTTAAACCTTAATTTCCCCTACTGTAAATAGTGTTATTGTAAGGGATTTGTCGCTCTTTACAAAAAAAGTAGGCGAAATGGTTTTGAGTAACATTAAATAAAAAAAAAATTTAAACTGAAAGTAAGGAGTGACATTAAAATTTAAAATGAACAGAACTTATTCCGTATATGAAATGGGCAGTCCTCTCCTCAACGCCCTGCTCTTTAAGCTAAAGATTGCCTCTTTGTCACAACTTTCTCAACCTGTCACAACCTCTTTATCACAACTCTTTGTCCGCAACACTCAAAGAGAAATTACAAACTGGGACACCGGGACACAAATGACGACCGGGACACAGGGAAACAACAACAACTGGGACGCCGAGGGGCACAGGGGGATATATAAATGACGACAGGGACACAGGGAACGTTCGATTAGCAATCACCATCAACAAAGCTTTATATTTATATCTATCTATATTCACAGGTGGGACACAGGGACACAACTACAATGGCGCGTAACCAATATGGCGCGTTACGACTAACGCGCGCGGGGGGGGGGCTTGGGGGGGTGCGAAGTGCCCCCACCAACTAGGTGTTGGGGTAATGACGACGAGGACACAGGGAATGTTCGATTAGGAATCACCATCAACAAAGCTCAAGGACCATCATTAGAATAATAAGGTATAGTTCTGAATACAGATTGTTTTTCCCATGGACAATCATATGTTGCATGTTCAAGAGTCGGTAAACCTGACAATCTATTTATATGCACAGACAATGGGACAGCCAAGAATGTTGTATATTCGCAAGTTTTACGTAGTCAAAAGTATATTTATATCTATCTATATTCACAGGTGGGACACAGGGACACAACTACAATGGCGCGTAACCAATATGGCGCGTAACGACTAACGCGCGCGGGGGGGCTTGGAGGTGGGGGGGGGGGGGTAGGGGGCGCGAAGCGCCTCCACCAACTAGGTGTTGGGGTGGTGCGAAGTGCCACCCCAACAGCTAGTATATATATATATATATATATATATATATATATATATATATATATATATATATATATATATATATATATATATATATATATATATCGAGGCTGTTGGAAAATTGGTTTCTCCCTTACGAACCCATTTATATTTTAATATATCACCTCCTGACTGAAATCAGAGACCCCTGAAGGCAGAAATCCTGGATTATGAGTATGAAAATTTTCAAAACACAAGTTTTTTGCGGACCTTTCTCTTGTCCAAGCCACATTATTGATAAATATGTCATATGATAAATATATAAATATTGTCATATGATAAATATATATATGACATATAATATATATATGACATATAATATATGTCATATGATAAATATATAAAATATATAAATATGATAAATATATAAATATTGATAAATATTGATAAAATAAAAATTACGCACGACTACAGTGTCAATTATGTAAGCCAATTGTAATCTGTAGTTAGAAATTGTTCAAATTTCAAGCAATGAAGTCTTGATTGACCAATCAGAGTGGAGATTTAAGGCATAATTGTTTAAACTAGAAAAAAAGGAAGCCTGGAACAGCAATTTTTCCATCAGTAACAGATATCTGATGAAAGTCAGGAAGATTTAGTATTAGTAAAGAACTGTCAGGAACAAATTAATGTTGAGGCAAACCGTTTAATCCTAGTCTTGCAATTTTAATTTTCCACTTTGGATATGCAAGTATGGCACTAAAATCAAGAAAAACGCGAAATTTTGGTTTTCGAAATTTTGCTTTTCTTATCAACAGACATAACTATGTGTGACTCGGGCATGAGTTTTTAATTCTGCGTCGGTTAGCATTAAATACTACGCGCTGAGGCAAAAAAAAAAATACAATAATAATTTATATACCAGGGGACTAAGCTTCAACCGATGATTATTGTTCTTTTAATAAAAATGTTCCCAACAAGATAATTGTCCGTTTTCCGGTGTGAAAAGCAATCTAGATAGGTCACGACTTTAAGACAATTCGTTTTACGCTGCTCCCCTGGTACTTCAAAGTTAACCGTCAACAGATAACAGTATTTGTACAATTTAAGGAAAAGGCCAATTCCTCCCCCCCCCAATACCTCGAGAACGAATATTTTAACACAGAGGAAATGGGAAAGGGAACAAAATTTAACAATAACTGAAGAACAAAATGGCCTACTGACCCATATTTGCTCTAAACAATTTAGTTTTCAGATAAATATTTTAAGAGGTCATCAGACCCTCTGCCCATATTGAAATCACCGGCTGCCTATATCGTTCCACTGAAGTATTCTTTCAACACTGGTAGCATTACACTGTGAAGAGTGGGTGTGTAAGAGGGGCAGCCACTTCATGCAGACAAGTTATGTAAATTTTGAGTTTTCACGTCGGCCACTACTTTAAAAAAATATTTTATTTAATAGCACTAGAAAACCGAGAAGCATGAATTAAAATGTGGTTCGACTGTAAACTAGTTATCTAATACTTTGCTGACCGTTAAATAAACATAAAAGATAATTAGTGCATGGAATTTGAAGTACCCTTTCTGGGCATATTTAACCGTGTTAAGAAGTATACAGTAAAAAACAAAAAAAGACAAAGCCCATTGTAGGATAACTGCAGAGAAAAACAATGCTTTATTTCACCTTTTTTGGTAAATTTTTGTTTTTTCTCATTTAATTCGCAAGCTCAGACATGAGAATATCACTCGATTTACCTTTTAAGTTTCATTACAAATATGCTAATTGCTACCCTCGTAGTTACTACCCAAGACCCCCTATTGGGGCCAGATATAGGCCAGGCTTGGCTGCTTTAGTCTGTATGCACTATTTTTCTTTTTTGTTTCTCGCAAATAGTTGATTCATAATCAAACAGTTCGTGGTAACGAACTGTAGTAAGGAGCGATCCGGCTCAATAGTAACCAAAACTCTAAAAAATTGAATTTTGATATCAATAGCTACATCAAAAGAATCGCATTTTAATGCTGATTTTAAATATATAAGTTTCATCAAGTTTAGTCTTACCCATCAAAAGTTACGAGCCTGAGAAAATTTGCCTTATTTAGGAAAATAGGGGGGAAACACCCCCTAAAAGTCGTAGGATCTTAACGAAAATGACACCATCAGATTCAGCGTATCAGAGAACCCTACTGTAGAAGTTTCAAGCTCCTATCTACAAAAATGTGGAATTTTGCATTTTTTGCCAGAAGACAAATCACGGGTGCGTGTTTATTTGTTTGTTTGTTTTTTTTTTTGTTTTTTTTTCCCAGGGGTCATCGTATCGACCAAGTGGTCCTAGAATGTCGCAAGAGGGCTCATTCTAACGGAAATGAAAAGTTCTAGTGCCCTTTTTAAGTGACCAAAAAAATTGGAGGGCATTTAGGCCCCCTCCCACGCTTATTTTTTTCCCAAAGTCAACGGATCAAAATTTTGAGATAGCCATTTTGTTCAACATAGTCGAAAATCATAATAACTATGTATTTGGGGGTGACTTACTCCCCCACAGTTCCTGGGGGAGGGGCTGCAAGTTACAAACTTCAACCAGTTTTTACATATAATAATGGTTAGTGGGAAGTGTACAGACGTTTTCAGGGGGATTTTTTTGGTTTTGGGGGTAGGGTTGAGGGAGGGGGCTATGTGGGAGGATCTTTCCTTGGAGAAATATGCCATGGGGGAAAAAATTCAATGAAAAGGGCGCAGGACGAATCTGGTCACGTTAGAAAAAAACGTCAAATTCAGAGCTTAATATACAACGCTGGGTGTTCGGAGCCTCTCTATTATGGAGTATAATTTGAAAATAACACAACTATACGAGCGATAAAACATATATACCACAACCATAACTCAACTAACGAAAGAACTGCTAAGAGATAACACAACTATAAAGCGAAAACAGGTGAAAACTAACGGGAAAATAAACGAACTAAGAGGTGGAAGGGGCCCAGAGAAAAAATATAATCCTTTTTCAATTTTGAGCCTAACTTCCGCAAAGGAGTAATAATGTCAGAAGCCCCGAAATACCGAATTATTTTCTTTTCAAACAGTTCGTGGTAAAGAACTGTAGTAAGGGGCGACCCGGCTCAATAGTAAACGGAACTCTAAAAAACGGAATTTTGATGCTAAAAGATACATCAAAAGAATCGAATTTTCACGCTGATTCTAAATATATAAGTTCCAATTAATTTAGTCTTTGTCATCAAAAGTTACGAGCCTGAGAAAATTTGCCCTATTTTGGAAAAAAGGGGGAAACATCCCCTAAAAGTCATAGAATCTTAACGAAATCCACACTATCGCATTCGGCATATCAGAGAACTCTATAGCAAAAATTTCAAGCTCCTATCTAAAAAAATGTGGAATTTCATATTTTTTGCCAGAAGACAAATCACGGGTGCGTGTTTACTTGTTTGTTTGTTGTTGTTTTTTTCTTTTCCCCAGGGGTCATCGTATCGACCAGGTGGTCTTAGAGTGTCGCAAGAGGGCTCATTCTTACGGAAATAAAAAGTTCTAGTGCCCTTTTTAAGTGATAAAAAAATTGGAGGGCAAATAGGCCCCCTCCCACGCTAATTTTTTTCCAAAAGTCAACAGATTAAAATTTTAAGATAGCCATTTTGTTCTGCATAGTCGAAAACCATAATAACTATGTCTTTGGGAATGACTTACTCCCCCACAATTCCTGGGGGAGGGGCTGCAAGTTACAAACTTTGACCAGTGTTTACATATAGTAATGGTTATTGGGAAGTGTACAGACGTTTTCATGGGGATTTTTTGGTTTGGGGAGTGGGGTTGATGGGAGAGGGCTTTGTGGGAGGATCTTTCCTTTGAGGAATATGTCATGGGGGAAGAAAAATTCAATGAAAAGGGCGCAGGATTTTCTAGCATTACTATAAAAAAAACAATGAAAAAATAAACATGAAAACGTTTTTTCAAATGAAAGTAAGGAATAGCATTGAAATTTAAAACGAACAGAGATTATTACGCATATGAGGGGTTCTAAAAATACTTCAGCATAAAGAGCGAGGTATTTAGGAGGAGATAAATTCCTCGCTCTTTATGCTAAAATATTTTTAGTAATTTCAACTATTTATTCTACGGCCTTTTTGATTCAGGGGTCATTCTTAAAGAATTGGGACAAAACTTACGATTTAGTGTGAAGAGCGAGGTATTAACGAGGGTACAAACCCCCTCGTACACATAATAAAAATATAAGAATATAAAAGTTTGTTACGTAAGTTAATTCTTAAGTTACGTATATTTTTTACTAATAAAAACGTTCGTTGAAAAATAAAAGTTCTAGTAGCCTTTTTAAGTAACCGAAAAATTAGAGGGCAGCTAGGTCTCCTTCCCCACCCCTTATTTCTCAAAATTGTCTCATCAAAACTAAGAGAAAGCCATTTATCCAAAAATAAATTAATATACTAATTTCATTTCAATAATTTATGTGCGGAGAGCCAAAATCAAACATGCATTAATTCAAAAACGTTCAGAAATTAAATAAAAAAAAACTAGTTTTTTTAACTGAAAGTAAGGAGCGACATTAAAACCTAAAACGAACAGAAATTACTCCGTATATGAAATGGGTTGTCCCCTCCGTAGTCCCTCGCTCTTTACGCTAAAGTTTGACTCTTTGCCACAATTCTACTTTTTAAAACAATTAAAAACTTTAGCGTAAAGAGCGAGGGACTGCGGAGGGGACAACCCATTTCATATACGGAGTAATTTCTGTTCGTTTTAAGTTTTAATGTCGCTCCTTACTTTCAGTTAAAAAAACTAGTTTTTTTTTATTTAATACCACATAAAGCCAACCCAAAAAATATCAGCGATGTTTTGTATATGGCCTACGGCTGTATCTGGAAACGTTGGGGGGGGGGTGGTTTCTGGGGTGAATTTGAAAGTGTATCGATTAGTGTATTTAGAAACAGCAGCAAAATGAGTAACGACTGATAGGAGGTGGCACCCACGTTCTGCCACCTGGCGTGGTCTATTTCAGACTTTTGTTTTTCTTTTTATTTAAGTCTCAAGCTAAAAGATGAAAATATTACTCTGCATGCCTTTTAATGTTGATTACCAATACACTAATCATGTCCCTCGCAATTTTTCCCCATAATCCCCCTAATGGGGCCAGACATAGCCCAGGCTAAATACAGAACTTTACTGCTTTTGTTAGTGTGCATTATATTTTGTTCTTATTTCTCGTCAACAATTATTTCTCGTCATTCATTATGCCAAGTAAAGCCAATTAGAAAAAAAACAGTAATGCGTTTTGTATCAACTAGGGTTATATCTGGCAGTATTCGGATGGAGGGGGCTAGGTGCATTTACAAGTATATATATATATATATATATATATATTTATTTAAATAGTGTATTTGGAAACAGCGTTGAAAGGAGTAACGACTAAAGGAGAGGGTGCCCCCTTTCTGCCACTCGGTGAATATTTTGGAATGCCATGTGTTCTGCAAAGTTCTGTCAAGCCTGGCGAAGTTTTTGCCACGCTTGGCACAATTTCCACCTCGCTTGAAACCCTTTCATCAAGCTTGTTGCGTGCCATCTAGTGCCACACTAATATGTTTGTTATTTAGCTGGGAAAAAAAACTACATAATTTTTCAGTTTTGCTGGAATCCTAGAGACAAAGATTGAATTAATTCTGTAAAACGTGTTATTTATGATGGAAAAAAGTATGAATCACAGCAAAAAGAAAATCAGTCAGTGTCTGAAACCCGTAAAATTGTATTTTTAGCATATTCACAAGGATACAAATCCTGTTATAATGATTCTCCATTACAACTATAAACACTATTTCTGTTGTCAATCCTTTAATTAATGTTCGTAAACAGTTATAATTAAAAGACAGTTACAGTGCTAAAAGACAGCTAATTAAGTTTAAGATAAAAGAACAATTTAAATTAATGTTTCTTCTTACCTATAATTAAAAGATAATTGGAGCATGGGATTCATTATGTAAGTTTTGCACATATTTCTGTAAAAACCAAAAGATTAGCAATTAGTCCATTTTAATGACTAATTTAGTATAAAGATTTTTTTTTAATTATACATTTTTAAGCCAGCTATAGCTAGAAACAAGAGCTAAGGGCTCATATGGCACTTGTGACGAGGCAAGAAGAGCTAAGAGCCAAGAGCTCATATGGTATGAGCTCTGACAGAATTCTAAGAATCAATAGATGGATTTAAAAGGAAAATTAGAGGATTAATGCCGGTCAGGATTTAAAATAAGAGCTCCGAATCATGATATCCTTCTAAATATCAAAATTCATTAAGATCCGATCACCCACTCGTAAGTTATAAATACCTCATTTTTTCTAATTTTTCCTCTCCCTTTAGCCCCCCAGATGGTCAAATCTGGGAAAACGACTTTATCAAGTTAATTTGTGCAGCTCCCTGACACGCCTACCGATTTTCATCGTCCTAGCACGTCCAGAAGCACCAAACTCGCAAAATCACTGAACGCCTCCCCCCAACTCCCCCAAAGAGAGCGAATCCAGTACGGTTACGTCAATCACGTATCAAGGACATTTGCTTATTCTATCCACCAAACTTCATCCCGATTCCTCTACACCAAGCGTTTTCCAAAATTTCCCCCTCCGACTCCCCCCAATGTCAACATATCTGGTCGGGATTTGAAATAAGAGCTCTGAGACATGAATTCCTTTTAAATATCAAATTTCATTAAGATGCGGTCACCCGTTCTTAAGTTAAAAATACCTCAATTTTTCTAATTTTTCCAAATTAACACCCCCCAGCTCATCCAAAGAGAATGAATTCGTTCCAATTATGCCAATCACGTATCTAGAACTTGTGCTTATTCTTCCCATCAAGTTTCATCCCGATCTCTCCACTCTAAGCGTTTTCCAAGATTTCTGTTTCCCTCCTCCGACCCCCTATGTTCCCCGATCCAAATCGAGTCGAAAATGGAGCATCTGAGACATAAGATCCTTCTATATATATCAAGTTTCATTAAGATCCGATCACCTATTCGCAAGATAAGAATACCCCAATTTTCACGATTTCTAAGAATTCCGGTTCCCCCTCCAACTCCCCCCAATGTCACAGGATTTGGTCGGAATTTAAAATTAGAGCTTTAAAGCACCAGATCCTTCTAAATATCAAATTTCATTAAGATCTGGTCACCCGTTCGTAAGTTACAAATACCTTGTTTTTCCGAATTACCCCCCCCCCCACCAACTCCACCAAAGAAAGCAAATCCGGTCCGGTTATGTCAGTCACGTATCTTAGATAGGTTATTATTCTTCCCATCCAGTTTCATCCTGATCTCTCCGCTCTAAGTATTTTCTAACATTTCCGGTCCCCCCCCCAACTGCCTCCACCCCAAATGACGCTGGATCCGGTTGAGATTTAAAATAAGAGATCTGAGTTACGAGATCCTTCTACATATGAAGTCTCATGAAGATCCGATAAATTCTTCGTAAGTTAAAGATACGTCATTTTTTCTAATTTTTTAGAATTAACCCCCCCCCCCCAATAGAGCGTATCGGTTACAATTATGTCAATCACATATCTAAGACTTCTTCTTATTTTTCCCACAAAGTTTCATCCCAATCCCTCCAATCAAAGCGTTTTCCATGATTTTAGGTTTCCCCACAAACTCCCCCCAATTTCACCAGATCCTGTCGGGATTTCAAATAAGAGCCTCGAGACACGATATACTTCTAAATATCAAATTTTATTGAGATCCGATCACCCGCTCGTAAGTTAAAAATACCTCATTTTTTCTGATTTTTCAGAATTAACCCCCCCCCCCCAACTACCCCAAAGAGAGCAGATCTGTTCCAGTTGTGTCAATCATGTATCTAGGACTTGTGCTTATTTTTCCCGCCAAGTTTCATCCCGATCCCTCCACTCTAAGTGTTTTCCAAGATTTTAGGTTTCCCCCTCCCAACTCCCCTCCAATTTCACCAGATCCGGTCGGGATTTAAAATAAAAGCTCTGAGGCACGATATCCTTCCAAACATCAAATTTCATTAAGATCTGATCAACCGTTCGTAAGTTAAAATACTTAATTTTTTTCTATTTTTTCCGAATTAACAGGCCCCCCACTCCCCCCAGATGGTCAAATCAGGAAAACGACTATTTCTAATTTAATCTGGTCTGGTCCTTGATACGCCTGCCAAATTTCATCGTCCTAGCTTACCTGGAAGTTCCTAAAGTAGCAAAACCGGGACCGACAGACAGACAGACCGACAGACCGACAGAATATTACGATTGCTATATGTCACTTGGTTAATACCAAGTGCCATAAAAATTATCAACATAATTATTGGCTCATATATTAGCAATATGAGCAATATATTAGCTCAATAAATTTTTATTGAGCTTTATATTGTATGCAATGTATTCAAAAGTTTAGTTTTCCAGTAATTAAAAAAAAAAATCAGAAAAGGCAAATCTTTATTAGAGCTATTATTTTTAAATTAATAATTATTGTTAGATTTTGTCTAAAAAAATTTTTTCTCTGCACCAAAGATAACTGAGCTGCTGAGTGATTTTATCAGCGGGGATATTTTCACTATTATCTCCCCGGATGACTTTTTTCAAGTCATGTTTAGCCAGTGTGGTGTCAGAACTTTCATAAGGTTTTAGATATGAAATGGGTTGTCCCCTCCGCAATCCCTTGCTCTTTACGCCAAAGTTTTTAATTGTTTTAAAAAGTAAAATTGTGACAAAGAATCAAACTTTAGCGTAAAGAGCAAGGGATTGCGGAGGGGACAACCCATTTCTTATACGGAGTAATTTCTGTCCGTTTTAAGTTTTAATATCGCTCCTTACTTTCAGTTTAAAAAACTAGTGTTTTTATTTAATTTCTGAACGTTTTTGAATTAATGCATTTTTGATTTTGGCTCTCCGCACATTAAATAGTAAAACGAAATTTGCATATTAATTTTTTTGGCTAAACGGCTTTCTCTTAGTTTTGATCAGACGATTTTGAGAAATAAGGGGTGGGGAAGGAGGCCTAGTTGCCCTCAAATTTTTCGGTTACTTAAAAAGGCAACTAGAACTTTTAATTTTTAACGAAAGTTTTTATTAGTGAAAAATATACGTAACTTAAGAATTAACTTGCGTAACAAAATTTTATGCTCTTATATTTTTTATTATGTATATGAGGGGGTTTGTCCCCTCGTTTCTATTAGTAAAAAATATACGTAACTTAAGAATTAACTTACGTAACAAACTTTCATAATCTTATATTTTTATTATGTATACGAGGGGGTTTGTACCATCGCTAATACCTCGCCTTTTACACTAAATCTTAAGTTTTTGTCCCAATTCTTTAAGAATGACCCCTGAATCAGAAAGGCCATGGAATAAGTAGTTGAAATTACTAAAAACACTTAGCATAAAGAGCAAGGTATTTATCTCCTCCTAAATACCTCGCTCTTTATGCTAAAGTATTTTTAGAACCCCTCATATGCGTAATAATCTCTGTTAGTTTTAAGTTTTAATGCTACTCTTTACTTTCAGTTGAAAAACTTTTTCGTGTTTATATTTTCATTGTTTTTTTTATAGTAATGCTAGAAAATCCCGCGCCCTTTTCATTGAATTTCTCTTCCCCCATGACATGTTCCTCCAAAAGAAGATCCTCCCACATAGCCTCCTCCCCTCAACCCCATCCCAAACCAAAAAAATCCCCCTGAAAACGTCTGTACACTTCCCAATAACCATTACTGTATGTAAACACTGGACAAAGTTTGTAACTTGCAGCCCCTCCCCCACAGACTGTGGGGGAGTGAGTCATTCCAAAGACATAGTTAATATGGTTTTCGACTATGTGGAACAAAAAGGCTATCTCAAAATTTGGATCCGTTGAATTTGGGAAAAAAATGAGCGTGGGAGGGGGCCTAGGTGCCCTCCAATTTTTTTGGTCACTTAAAAAGGGCACTAGAACTTTTCATTTTCGATAGAATGAGCCCTCTTGCGAGATTCTAGGACAACTTGGTCGATACGATGACCCCTGGGAAAAAAAACAAAAAAAAAAAAAATAAACACGCACCCGTGATCTGTTTTCTGGCAAAAAACACGAAATTCCACATTTTTGTAGATAGGAGCTTGAAATTTATGCTATAGGGTTCTCTTATACGCTGAACACGATGGTGTGATTTTCGTTAAGATTCTATGACTTTTAGGGGGTGTTTCCCCCTATTTTCCAAAATAAGGTAAATTTTCCCAGGCTCGTAACTTTTGATGACAAAGATTAAATTTGATGAAACTTATATATCTAGAATCAGCATAAAATTTCGATTCTTTTGATGTATCGTTTAGCATCAAAATTCCGTTTTTTAGAGTTTCGTTTACTATTGAGCCGGGTCGCTCCTTACTACAGTTCGTTACCACGAACTGTTTGATCAGCGAGATTTAAGACAAACTTATAGCTGTAAACCGCACTAAAAGGACGAAATATAAATTTGGAATTTTATGTAAAGAGCGGTGTATTGACGAGGGGCGGCCTCCTTCATATACGTAATAATTTATGTTCGTTTTAAGTTTTAATATTACTCCTTACTTTCAGTTGAAAGAAAACTTTTTTTTTATTTGATAAGAAACACAGACTGATCTTTTCTTTAAGCTTGAAAGAAGAAAGAAAAATCATAAAATTCCCACCATAATGGCGTGATTCATTTGCTATATATAAAGCGGCTCATTCGCGAAAGCAAAAAACCAGAGCAAAGCGGAAGCGATGTGCTCTTTGGTTGCCGAAGACCCCACCTGCTTATAACCTTGCCCGAAGTGAGGGTCCTGAAATAGCCCACTTCAATATAGTTGGGTATGTGTACATACATGTATTGGATGCAGGGGCGTAGCTCCGGCATTTTTATTAGGAGGGGAGAGGGGTGTCCCTCTGAAGAGCTAGGGGCTATATAATAATAATCTCCAAATTACTGGGAAGGGGCAAATACCTCCAGAAACGATGCCACTGATTAGAATCACTCCTTAGCTGAAAAGCCCAGCATTATCATTTTTTATGGCACTTGGTATTAACCAAGTGACATATAGCAATCGCAAATTCTGTCGGTCTGTCGGTCCCGGTTTTGCTACTTTAGGCACTTCCAGGTAAGCTAGGACGATGAAATTTGGCAGGCATATCAAGGACTGGACCAGATTAAATTAGAAATAGTCGTTTTCCCGATTTGACCATCTGGAGGGGAGAGTGGGGGGCCTGTTAATTCTGAAAAATTAGAAAAAATGAGGCATTTTTAACTTACGAACAGGTGATCGGATCTCAATGAAATTTGATATTTAGAAGATTATCGTGTCTCAGAGCTCTTATTTTAAATATCGACTGGATCTGTTGAGATGGGGGGGAGTTGGGAGGGGGAAACCTAAAACTTGGAAAACACTTAGAATGGAGGGATCGGGATAAAGGTGGAAAAAATAAGCAAAAGTCGTAGATAAATGATTGACATAACCTGAACGGATTTGCTCTCTTTGGGGTAGTTGGGGGAGGGGTTAATTCTGAAAAATTAGAAAAAATGAGGTATTTTTAACTTAAGAATGGGTGATCGGATCTCAAAGAAATTTGATATTTACAAGGATATCGTGTCTCAGAGCTCTTATTTTAAATCCCGAACAGATCTGGTGACATTGGGGAGGAGAGTTGGGAGGGGGAAACCTAAAACATGGAAAACACTTAGAGTGGAGGGATCGGGATGGAACTTGGTGGGAAAAATAAGCACAAGTCCTAGATACATGATTGACATAACCGGAATGGATCCGCTCTCTTTTGGGTAGTTGGGAGGGGGGTTAATTCTAAATAATTAGAAAAAATGAGGCATTTTTCACTTACGAACGGGTGATCGGATCTCAATGAAATTTGATATTTAGAAGGATATCGTGTCTCAGAGCTCTTATTTTAAATCCCGAACAGATCTGGTGACACTGGGGGAGTTGGGAGGGGGAAACCTAAAACTTGAAAAACACTTAGAGTGGAGGGATCGGGAATGAAACTTGGTGGGAAAAATAAGCACAAGTCCTAGATACATGATTGACATAACCGGAACGGATTTGCTCTCTTTGGGGCAGCTGGGGGGGGGGTAATTCTGAAAAATTAGAAAAAATGAGGTATTTTTAACTTACGAACCGGTTATCGGATCTCAATAAAATTTGTTATTTAGAAGGATATCGTGTCTCAGGGCTCTTATTTTAAATACCGAACGGATCTGGTGACATGGGGGGGAGTTGGGAGGGGGAAACCTAAAACTTGGAAAACAATTAGAGTGGAGGGATCGGGATAAAAGTGGGAAAAATAAACACAAGTCCTAGATACATGATTGACATAACTGGAACGGATCCGCTCTCTTTGGGGTAGTTGGAGGGGGGGACTGAATTCTGAAAAATTTGAAAAAATGAGGTATTTTTAACTTACGAACGGGTGATCGGATCTCAATGAAATTTGATATTTAGAAGGATACCGTGTCTCAAAGCTCTTTTTTTAAGTCTCGACCGGATCTGGTGACATTGGGGGGAGTTTGGGGTGGGGGAACCTAAAATCATGGAAAACGCTTAGATTGGAGGGATCGGGATGAAACTTGGTGGGAAAAATAATCAGAAGTCTTAGATACTTGATTTACATAATTGGAACGGATTCGCTCTATTTGGGGGGGAGTTAATTCTGAAAAATTAGAAAAAATGACGTATTTTTAACTTACGAAGGAGTGTTCGGATCTTCATGAAACTTCATGTTTAGAAGGACCTCGTGACTCAGATCTCTTATTTTAAATCTCAACCGGATCCAGCGTAATTGGGGTGGGGAGTTGAGGGGAACCGGAAATCTTAGAAAATACTTGAAGCGGTGAGATCAGGATGAAGCTGGATGGGAAGAATAAAAATATGTCTAAGACACGTGACTGACATAATCGGACCGGATCTGCTCTCTTTGGTGGAGTTGGGGGGGGGATAATTTTGAAAATTGATGTATTTGTAACTTACGTAAGGGTGACCAGATCTTAATGAAATTTGATATTTAGAGGGTCTTGCGCTTTAAGGCTCTAATTTTAAATTCAAACCAGATCCTGTGACATTGGGGGGAGTTGGAGGGGAAAACCGGAATTCTTGGAAAACGTGAAAATTGGGGTATTTTTATTTTACGAATAGGTGATCGGATCTTATTGAAATTTGATATTTGGAAGGAATTCATGTCTCAGAGCTCTTATTTCAAATCCCGACCAGATCTTTTGACATTGGGGGGAGTTGGAGGGGGAAATCTTGGAAAACACTTGGAGTGGAGGAATCGGGATGAAGCTTGGTGGATAGAATAAGCAAATGTCCTTGATACGTGATTGACGGAGCCGTACTGGATTCGCTCTCTTTGCGGGAGTTGGGGGGAGGGGTTCCGTGATTTGGCGAGTTTGGTGCTTCTGGACGCGCTAGGACGATGAAAATTGGTAGGCGTGTCAGGGAGCTGCACAAATTGACTTGATAAAGTCGTTTTCCCAGATTCGACCATTTGGGGGGCTAAAGGGAGAGGAAAAATTAGAAAAAAATGAGGTATTTATAACATACGAGTGGGTGATCGGATATTAATTAATTTTGATATTTAGAAGGACATCGTGACTCAGAGCTTTATTTTAAATCCAATCTATTGATTCATAGAATTTTGCTAGAGCTCATACCATATGAGCTCTTGGCTCTTAGCTCCTCTTGCCTCGTCACAAGTGCCATATGAGCTCTTAGCTCTTGTTCTATGCATACTTTAGCTTAAACCATAAGAAATGTAGGTTGACAAATGTTTGTTTACAAAGTAGAAAGAAAAAATCTTTATTTCGATCGAAATAACGTAGTCTTTTTGAAATATTTGGCAGAAAGTTTGCTTCGCCACTATACTGAAATGAAATTTTAAATCCTAATAAGAATTACCCTGGTAAATTTTTTTTTCCAATTACACTTATTATTTACTCCTTGGTTTACTTAAAAGCGACCATGGGGGAAGGAAAGAAGTTTAAAGGGGTGATGACCCTTGCTTCTCTTAAGGGCTTCCGCGTTTGAAGTTTTCTAAAATCTTGTAAATTTTGGAAAATAAAGATCAAAACTTGAATTGTTGATTTATACAGACCTTTTTTCTTGATAAATTTGTAAAAAAGAAAAAACTATGCAAAAACCCATGAGCATTCTAGAAAGCTACCCTTGCTTGACGTTTATTTGGTTAGCTACCCCTTCCTCAGAATAAATTCAACTTATTTTCTAATAGTTAAATACATAAAAGCGACTTCGCACCTTATTACCAAACAGCTCGTGATAAAGAATTGTAAGTCAGAAGCGAACCGCCTCAATAGTAACCGAAACCCTAAAATACGGAACTTTGATAATAATACATATATCAAGAGGATTGAATTTTTACGCTGATTTTAAATATATAAGTTTCGTCAAGTTTACTTTTACCCACCAAAGTTAAAAGCCTGGGAAAATTTGCCTTATTTTTGTAAAAAGGGAGAAACATCCCTTAAAAGTAATCTGAATGAAATCTGAATGATTTGAGTGAAATCTGAATGAAAATCATACCATCATACTCAGGTACCAGAGAACCCTAATACAGAGGTTTCAAGTTCCTACCTGCAAAAATGCGAAGTTTTGTAGTTTTTGCCAGAAGAAAGATCACAGATGCCTGTTTATTTTATTTTTTTACAGGGGTGATCGTATCGACCCAATGGTCCTAAAATGTTACAAGATGGCTCATTCGAACGGAAATTAAAATCTCTAATATCATTTTTATGTGAACAAAAATTGGAGGGTAACTAGGCCCCCTACCACGCTTATTTTTTCCCAAAGTCACCGGATCAAAATTCTTAGATAACCATTTTGTTCACCATGGGCGAAAAATCTAACAACTATGTTTTTAAGAACGACTTAATTCCCCACAGTCTCCGGGGGAAGGGCTGCAAGTTAATAACTTTGCCCATTATTTGCATATAGTATGGGTTATTGGGAAGTATACAGATCTTCTCAGGATGGATTATTTTCTGGTGATGGGGGGATCGGGGGGGGGGTTATGTGGGAGGATCTTTCCATGGAGGAATTTTTCTTGGGGGAAGACAATTTTCCATTAAGGAGGCGCTGGATTCCCCAGTATTATATTTTAAATTAATTCAGAAATTAAATAAAAAAAAAAGTTTTTTCAACTTAAAGTAAGGAGCGAAATTGAAACTTAAAACGAACAGAAATTTGTATTTTTAGTAATTTCAACTATTTATTCTACGGCCCTTGTGATTCGGGCGTCATTCTTAATGATCTGGGACTAAATTCAAGCTTTAGTGTAAAGAGAGAGGCATTGACGAAATTTAAATTTCGTTTTATTTATTCATGTGCGGTGAGCCAGAATCAGAACATGTAATAATTCAAAAACGTTCAGATATTGAATAAAAAAATAAGTTTTTATAACTGCAAGTAAGGAGCGACATTAAAACTTAAAACGAACAGAAATTATTCCGTGTATGAAAAGGGTTGTCCCCTCCTCAACGCCTTGCTCTTTATGCTAAAGTTTTTTTTATTGTTTTAAAAAGTAGACTTGTGACAAAGAGTCAAACTTTGCAGGCGAATGGCGAATAGTGTTTGTTTTCTTTTTTAACAAATGCACATTTCATCCCAGTCCAATTAATCGTCAACCGTTTAGAATTATGAAGATTCGAATAACTCAGCAAAGAAACAGATTTTGACGAAGACCTAGAAATTTATTTCGTTTGAAAAACAAATTATTGATTTTAGGTTTCTGGTAAAACTGTTCAAAAAGTAATCGATTTGCCTTTATATTTTTAACAACGGGTTTTCGTAATTCCGTAAACATGCATAAATTCTAGTTTGATCACGGACCAAACAATTTTGTCAACTCACTGACTTGATTTGCTTTCGAAAAGAAAGGCCTTGCTCTTATGTCCTCGTTCCCAAAAGGAGAGGGTGTATTACCAGTTAATTACCAGACCCATTACCAGATTTTACAGGAGATTGACTATATCGTTAAGCTTTTCGTTTGAACGTTTTTATTTAAGCTTTAATCTATCAAATTAATTAAATTAATCAAGCTTTATTGATTAATTAAATTAATCAAATTAATTAAATTTATTTAAGCTTTAATTCTATCAGATTACAGTGTGTAATCCAGTCCTTCACATAGTATTCCGTTTCTGGGTATTTCAAAGTACTTTGATGGAGCCGAAACTGGCTACCAAGTGTAGTTGAGTAGTTTGGTTGGCTTCACTATGACATATTAGGTCATAGTGCATAAAATTAGGTTAGGTTGTCACCAACCTAGAGATACAGAAATATGTTTTATTGCGGACTGCTGCAGACAATCAACTATAAGGTCCTTTTTCACTTCCTAAGCCATTTTTATAATAATATAAGATACATTTTTTCGTGTTAGGTGTGATAATACGAAAAAATTAAAGTGCAAATAAAGAAAAACTTCTGTAACCCTCTTGGAAGATTCCTAGTTACATAATTCCAGGATACAGCTGGATATCCATCAGCAAGACATCTTATTTCAACTTGACCTCCTTCTAAATGCTGCAGCTGTTACCTGCTGCAGCTGCAGCTTACCTGCTGCTTCAAAATTAGGTTTATTTAGTTACAACATTTTTACAAACAAAATCTGTTTTCTTATGCTCAAACACCCTAAGAAACCGTCTATAAAACAAGAAAACATTTCTTTTTTCCAAAACATCGTTTTTTTTCCTCTTGCCACCTAGAAACATATTCTCAACTCCTCTCCTTCACACTGAAAACAAACTGGTATGTCTGGTCGAAACGGGTTCAAAACCCTCTGTATAAACTGGTTGGCTGTAAATAGATCCAAGCACGAACAAAGAGTGCTCATTGCCCTCACAACCCTGAAATTTTAAATTTTATAATTTTCTCCGTGCAATATAATTATAAGTATGAATTACTTTTCGAGTCTTGTTCTATGGATAAATTTTCACCCCAACCCCCAAATCACTCTCAGAAAGTCACGACCATGTGCCAAGATCAGTGGGTGTCATTTAGGGGAGGGGATAGTTGAGCCCCTACTTTTAGCAAGAAAAAATTCATTTTATAAAAGGAAAATTCTACTAACAGATTAAAAACTATAATTTTCGTTATTTCATTAAAAAATCCTTGTCAGACATTTTATGCTGATATTACGCTTGTATCATCGACAAGATGTCTACAGTTAATAATTAAAAAGATAAAAAAAAATAATCTATTGTCCCAAAATATTTCCCCGGTTGTTAGTGTCCTACACAAAGCTCCGATTTGCTTGCTACAAATTTGCATGTCTTAACCAAGATCTCTGATTTAAAAAACCTAAAAATTAGCTGACGTCACAAGCCATCCGCTTTTTGGATTGGAGACCTTTTGTCAAGAAAATAACGGTTTGACATTTTTTATCAATTTTGCCGTTTTAAGTTTTCAAAGGGTTAAAAGAAGCAAAATGTAGTTAGTCTAAATCTGAGACTAATAGAGGTTAGAAATAAAGATGAAATTCATTGTATGGAACGTTGTGATACTATTGACTGCTTCTAAGGTAAAATATATTTTTAAAGATTTTATCTCATGATTTCTACCCCTGAATACAAGAACACAAATACAGTAGTTATAATTTTGTCCACTTCTAAGGTAATGGTAACTTTTTTACGATTCTACGTAATGGTCTCCTTAAGTAGCTATTTTATTCAAACTGATTTAATTGTTTGCCAAGTAATGAAAAATTAATTGTATATATATATATATATATATATATATATATATATATATATATATATATATATATATATATATATATATATATATATATATATATATATATTTATATATATGTATATATATATATATATATATATATATATATATATATATATATATGTATGTATATATATAATTCAGGGTATATATTTTAATATTCGCTAGGAGGGAGTGATATTCATTTCCAACGCACATAAATGTTACATTTCGAATGAAATTTTGTTTCTAAAAGTATTGGTCTATCTATTCCTGAGATATTTCATTAGTGAGTTAAACAGATAATTAACCCTTTTGTCTGCTTTTAAGATAAAGGCTATGTTTTAGTACCTTACCTCATGGTTTCTTACCCTGATTGAATTCATCCGTAAGTAACGAGAAATTTTTTTAGCTGGAATAGGAGGATTTCACAAGTTCATCCGCAGCACCAAAGAGTTTATTAACAAAGGCTTCACTTTCGATGGTAAGTTGGAGTTGTCTCTGACATTTATGTAACGTAAATTGTTCAAGTCAATTTTAACCAATTCTATTCACAAATGACTTGCCATGGAAAGTTCTCCTTCAGTAAATAAGCTAATATTAAAAAGGATGACTTGGGTTGGAGGAGGAGAGTACGTAGCTGTGTTGGCCTCAGGCGGTTCGATGCTGCAGTGAGTTATTAGTAGTAGAAGCAGTATTAAATATATCTATCCTAGTGGGTTTTTTGGTCACCGTACGGCAGAATGTAGCCATATAACATACCGCCCCACCTTTTTCGAACCAGACAGTTCGTGAGAACGAACTGTAAGTAAGGAGCCACTCGTCCTAGTATTAATGAAAAATCTAAACAAAAAAAATATAAGCGAATCAGCTTTTTCAGTCTTTTGCGAGCTTTGATGGTAAAAGATAAAATTATGTAAGGTTAAGTTAGGTTATAAGGGTCAGAAATATGTTAAAAACCTAACCTAACCTGTTAACATTAAACCTTGCACAAAACTGAAGAAGTTGAAAGACAATGCTGACTAAATCCAAGGAGAAAATTTCGAACATTCACTGGTAAATATCGACATTCACCAATTTTGGACATTCACGGTAACATATACATCAAAAGGATCAGCTTTTTACTAATTGATTCTGCATGTACAAAATGCATTAAAAATTAAAGTTACCTTCCAAAAACTACGAGCCTAAGAAAATTTGCCTCATTACAAAAATGTGAAATTCTGCTTTTTTTTCTGTAAAGAATGTTCATGGATGAGTGTTTGTTTATTTGTTTGTTTCTTTGTTGTTGTTTTTTTTCGACAGGTGGATTGCATTGAACTGATGGCCCTAGAAAATCGGAAGAAGGTTCTTTCGAATGAGAATTAAAAGTTCTAGTAACTTTTCTATAGCAAACAAGATTGTGCCGCAGCAAAGTGGCGTTTTCTGCCATTTTATGGCACAAAACAATAGTTTTATCCTAAATAATGTGAATTAGGTATTTATTAAAAATTCCCAGATAGTCAATTCATTTAGAAGTATTAAAAAGTTATAAAAATATGACTCCCAGTTGCAGAGACACTAATACAAATTGTTTAACTCTCCGTAAGCCTTCAAATGAATATAGAAAGAGGTTGGGAGGAGGTTAAAAACTAATTCTTGAGTCTACCTTCATTCTCAGGAGTATTTTTGGACTAGGCCTCTAATATGGGAGTATTTGGTGATATCTTCCCTCCTCCTGTTGTGTAACATGAAAGATCAGATTCGTCTGCTTACCGACACAAATTGGATAGTTAGTAGTCAGGATGTTAGGACGCCATGAACGCCGTAAGGAATTTTCTCATGAGAGGTGGGGGGTAAGAAGTACCAAGAGAGAATATTCTCTTTTTCTTATTTATAAACATTTTTTGTGTCTTTTTTTTCTTGGGAACCGTCGCCCTTGGACCATTGTCGGTGTCAATGGACATCGGTCCAATATCTGTCCCAAGAACTCGCTTTAAAAACTAAGGAAACAATGGCCCTATAATTCATTTTTGATATTTCAGAACCCTCCCCCCCCAACTCTCTTTATAAATTATTGAAGAGGCACAGTTTTTCAGGGATGATTATCATTCTCTAAGCCTTGATACACAATTATTAGCCGTGTAAAAAAAAAAAAAAAAAAGGTAAAAGGAGGGTACAGATGTCGGTTATATAAAACAGCCTTGGATCAAATAGTGATTAGTGATATACTGTAAGTGAAGAGCGACCCTTCTAAATTGAAAACAAAACTATAAGAAAAGCAAAGTTTTGACTAAAACATATGTAACAATGAAATCTATGCTTCTCCTCATTCTAAATGATCAAAATATATTAATTTGAGAATTTCTTAGAAAGCTATTTTTAAATGACAGTTTGCATTGTCTTAAAAATATGAATTGAACTGCTCCATAAAGTGTGTATTGTTGATGGAAATTATACAATGAAATTGCGCATGTATGAGAACCCAAGAGCCACTGTTGGCATAATAAGAAAGTTTTCCTTACTTTTCCAGGGAAAAATGTATCCACAAGTGATCCCTTAATCGTATCAAGTCTCTTAGTCATAGACACAACAACATTTTGAGCGTAAAATGAAAAAATTAGGGTTACTTTCTAACCTACCCAGGTGTAAAACGGGTAGGGGAAATATAAAGTAATAATATTGGCCCAATAACTCCTTCTAGCACGTTAAATAAATACAAATGATGACTTTGAAAATTTACTTTATCATTTTAAAAACACTCCACCCCCCCCCCCCATCTTACAAGAAAAACTACGTACTTAACTCATCAGTCCGAAGAGAATTTATCCGTAGTACCGAAAAAATACAAGTTTTTCAGAAGGAGACTGCCCAACCCTTGCAATTGAAGCACACTTAAGCAACCTTTTGGTGCTGTAAGGGTCTATTCAGGTCTCCAGAGGGATGGAATAGGGTTCTATAAGGACGGCATTGCTTATATGATTCAGCAGTGAACACATGGGTAAAGAACGTTTCTGTTTACGTATTTCTATGAAAAGTTGTATTTCTGAAATGAAAAGCTTTCTTCTCATTTTCGAAAATTGGTTCTCTAATCTTATTTTAGATTGTGTGTGTTTTTTTTTCTTCCGTTTTTTTTTTGCATTCTTTGCCCAAATATTATTAGTCATATAGATCCTGTTAAGGGAAATAGGGGGAAATGGTACTTCCCAGCAAGGAAAAATTTTAGAAGGTAAATGACAAGGCATTTTCTTAACTGATATTTAAAAAAAATACAAACAGATAATTGGGAAGAAAATCCAAGTGAGTTTGGACTGGTGTGTGAATAAAAATCTCTTGGAGAAGGAAGGGAGCAATCCACGAAAAAAAAAATATTGGAAAATTAGTATTTAAAGTTTTCGGGGTTGCTGGGCCTGCCCTACATACGGAAGCTAAATTCAGTCAAACTCCCAAAAAGATTCCTGCAAACGTCCCTGGTTCATTCTTTTGAAGAAGAACGGAGGTTAAATTAATGCTTGGCAATCGCTTTAGGAATTGTACCCCATACCTTCTCACGCTAGAATGCCTCAAACACAAAACATCATACGAAAAAGCATTTCTCAATACAGATGCTTTTATCTAGTCGATGAGTTATTCGTTTATTGTTTTCCATTTTTGTGGATCGGTAAAGCCGCGTCTTGACTGCCATCATTCACCCTGTCAGCAGTATTTTTTGGAGGTGGATAATATTTTGACAGCCAGCTATAACACAACAGCAGGGTGATTAATGTCAATCAAAAAGGGGATTAAGCCTCGGTTTTCCTACCTGGAACGCTTTCACTTCGATGTTCAAATTTCCCTTTTCGGTGGCACATAGCTTGTAACTAAATCATCGAAGGCATACGCTGGTAGAAGCTGGGATGTACGAAGGGAATTTGTGCAGGGTGGGATAAAAAACTCTATCCATAACTTGATTAAGAAACGCCCGAGAATTCAGAAAAATTTAATACTGCTGGGGTTGGAATTGGCCTCAAGCCCCTCCCCATCGCTTGTCATTAACTGGAAGACACTGAAACATCAATCTTTTGCCATTGCTTGGCCTGATATTCAATATATTTCTAATATTGATCATTCCATTTAACTGTAAGGTTTTTGGTTAACAGGATATAAAAATGATTTTTAAGAGTTACATCCCCCTCTCCCCCCCCCCCGCATAGTCCCTCGGTGGAAGATATCGAAATACCAATTTATTGTTATTACTTGGTCCGATATTCTCTATATTCCTGATGTTGACTATTCTACTCAGTTGTAGAGTAATGGGTATACAGAATTTAAATTCCAATAAATAGTAATAATAGTAATATTAATATTTAATTTGTTGTTAATTACGGTACTAGATTACAATGAAATTGTTGTGCATCATGACTTAAGACTTTGCAATTATATTATTATTAAAGATTATTATGTCTCCATTTGGCAACGAATAATAAAGCCTGGGACCTTCTGCACTTTCATTGCTTAGAAAAGTACAGATTATCATGAATAACCAGGACTGTGGCTCTGTCCAAATTTCTATATTTTTTATGAATTTAGTTCATATATTTTGGCGGCTATTATTCATACAATCAAAATGTTCGCTTTTGTTATACATGGATCAGTTTGTTATGAAAATTCCTTACTTACTCCTTAAATTTTGTACAAGTTATCAAGGTTTTTGCTTAAAATTTAAGAACTACCCATTGATGCATTGTTTAAATTAGGTTACGAGGAGTCTTTAGACCTACTTAAAAAGATACAAAAGTTTTTTCTCGAGTGAATACAAAGAGCAGTGTTAATACTTAAAATAAGCCAAAATCCCTGAGGAGGGGGGGGGGTGATTTATTCCCCTCAACCCCACTATTAATCTTCAAGGTGTTCCTTCATTAAAAAAATTTTTTTTTCAATGTTTTCTTTACCCCTAAAAAAAATTGGTCAAGCTACCTTTGGCTACATAGCTTCACACACTAATTTCCCCTCCCCTATATGTTTCAAGCTTCACTCTTTAACTCTTCTCAGGAAATTCTCTTTTTCTTTAACTCCTTCTAATGACCTCTTCCCACCTGCTCGGAGACAGACTGCTGTTTTGGACCAAGATGGATGGCTAAAGACACATCTTAGGTGAAGTATCATTTTCCATTTGTAAAACTTGGCCCATCCATCTCGACCTTCACTCAGTATAGCTCTATAAGGTGGAATTGAACCATATTTTCTTTTGAGAGTATGAAGGTATATTTATTGTGGACATATGTATATACATTTATGAAAATGAAATACTCTTAACAGCGGTAGCCTCGACAGGAAATATGCTGCGAAAGGTTGAACAAAAGAATAATTTCCGTGTCATTGAACTGCTAATTGTCCGGATTTATGGATGATCTTTGACCATTTTGTCGTTTATAAAAGTGGTCTGAGATTTAATATATTATAGACCTAATTTCAGGGTTAGGGCTCCTTTTCTTTTTAATTTGCTGTTATGTTAGATTGCTACTTTGACATTAGAAAAGGCACCTCAAGGTAAGAGGAGAGGGTAAAAAAAAGAATTTGCTGCTGCTGCCAGCTGGTGTCTTTGGTCATTTCCTGGTGTAGCTGAGAGTTGACCTTGAAGAATATATGACAACTTTTCCTGTCAGGATATTATTCTATCATGTTCCTTCTACCTACCTTACATTCAATGATGGGTAAATAAAGCTGGACTTTAGAGAGAGGGAAGGGGGTGATTCCCCTTAATGTTCATAGGTTTGATGAACAATTACCGGTACTTAAATATCCCGACCCCACTCAAGTTCTTGATCTGAGTAAAACCGGTTTCCTTCTGTATTTTAGTATCTACTCGGTGATAATCAGCTTTAGCCCGAGAGAGATAAAATACAATATAGGTATATTTCAATTAAATATTTAATATATAGAGTTGGTATTTTGGATAGGTTAATTATTTATTTTATTTTTTTTTTCTTCACATACAAAACCAAAACACATCTTCTAAAAAATGCTGCTGCACTAAGAAAAATTTTACAGTTTTGTAGACGTACGGTAGCAACAAGTAATAATATATATTCCATTACAAAATAAGATATAACCATAATCAACTCAAACTTCAAATCAATCTCTGTCATTTAAACAAACAACACAATTCAAACCCCCCCCCCTCAAAAAAAAAATCAACACCCCCAAAATTTGCTCTATGCCACACTCAATAGGCCCCTTCCCTACCCTCCCCGCTTAAAAAAATTAATTACTTTCTAACAAATGATCTTTCATTTTTCTTAAATGAAAGCAGGTATTCAGCTATCCTAATACTCACTGGCAACTTAAATAAATAATATTGGAAAGTTCGTCCGGGTAGGTATGAGGTATCGTGATGTTTTCTTAAATTATTAGTTTAATGTCTTTTCAGTCTATGTTTGTTGCTGTATTTTTTTTCACTTATTTTGTGTATGTCACCATGGCCCAATTGGGCTTTTCGTGTGAATAAATCTATCTATCTATCTATCTATAATGCGTTCTGGGCGGCCTGCTTTCCATAATTTTTTGCTGTAGTTTCCATAATTTTGTCATTAAAGTAATAATTTGCATCATATTTGGGTATATTTCATTAGGATTAACCTAACTTTCTCTTCTTGGGCAGGGTCGGGATATTTAACAAGTACCACTTTACCAAATACACTTTACCAGGTCACAGGTATAAACAATGTAGATTGTCTTAAAGTTTTATTTCCAACAGAGACACTCTTGGGAGCCAACTACTCAAGCGAAGCCATTCTTCCATTCTCTTATTTCTACCCACCTCATTTTTCTCGATGCACGCTTAAAGTAAGACCATTCGGAAGGAAAAATGGGACAGGGGGATATCGGTTCCCATTAAGATTCAAAATGTCATAAAATATTTGCCAAGATGAAGGAGATTTTGGGTATATATAAGGTAGGTTAATGTACCCTTTGGTCCCCAACAGAAACTCTTATGGATCTAACCCTGCCTCACTGCCAGAAAAAGGTGAAATAGTGCATACTTGTTTTTTTTTTATAATGAAGGAAAAAAGTGGCCAGCCTAGTTGGGTTTCTGTTTAATGGTTTTCCCCCTCCCTCTTAGTTTATGGTTGCCCAAGCTGAAAATAGATAGTCAATTCTTAAAATCACTTATATTTAAATGTTGTTCATTGCCTAATTTTTTTAATCTTTCTTTTTATTATCTATTTTAGGTTCAATTTCTCATAAGGTAGAAAGAAGGGGATATTGAACAATCAGATAGGGGGCCAACCTGGCAAAAATTTGGCCTTTAGAGATAAATTATTTTTGAGCATGAACGGACAGCTGCAAATCAGTGGCGTCAACTCTCGGAAGTTTGGGGGGGGGGTGTGAGTTTGTTTTTTTTCAATTTTTTCAATAAAGGGGATTTTTTCATAACAATATCCTATGCGTGTGCCTGACCTTGGTAATAGGGGTTGCATTCAACCCGGAAAAAAAATGCTAGAAATTGACCCCAAAGTTTTGAGGAATTTTAACTAAACGGTTCAATTTTCCATTAGTTGATTTTTTTTTGCAAAATGCATACAATAAATAATTTGTTAATGTAAGCTTTTTAATTGCAGCTGAATTCTCAAGATATCTTAGAGGCAACAGAAACATTCGAAGATGTCACTGCCTTGTTTGAGGATTCACCAGTAGAAACTTCGTCTAAAGCACCCACAGTTCAATCCACAACAGAAGCCGCACCGAAAACCGCACATTCTCTGCCTACTAAAACAGAAATTACTACGCAGAAACCTGCTGAAACGAAAAGCAATACTACAGTAAAAAAAGAGCAACGAAACAGCAACACGACAATAAATAAAGAGGAACAAAGCAACACAACAGCATTAAGAAATCAAACCCGTCCAAAAAAAGAGGTGACGACACTTCTGACAAATTTAACAGATGTAAGTATGAGACATAATTATGACAAGGTATAAATTAAAAAAACTGGGTTAGTATGAGAAAGGCCATTAATTGTGGCAGAATTGCTTAACCCATACAATGGAACTGGTTTTTTAAGGTATATAAACGAGCCATGGCTTTTTTTTGTAAAGATCCTTTACATAACGTCTGTTGTTATTTTGGTGAACAAGGGTTAAACAAAGTAATCCTTTTCATTCGAGTATGTTTAGACAAATGTGAAAAATTAATAAAAATAAGAATGCGTATTCTTTTTGTCTATTTAATGTTAAAAAATTTAAAATATCTTTTCTTACAATTTTTTCTGTCTCGTTTTATTTTTTCTCAGAATTGACGGGAATGTGTTCTTTTTCTTAAACGGATGATGTCAGCTCAGGCTTACTCATGTTTTTGAGGGGACAATAATAAAAATTTTCAGTGGGGGGAGGTAGTAGCAAAATGAAAATTTAATATTTTATTCGAAAGTTTGAATAATAAGTGTCCAGAAATTCAAGGCGAATTAAGATTTTTTTGGGTGGGAAGTGAAGATTAACTGGATGTTCTCCTGTGTCAGTATAAAAACAAATATACATACTATTAATCTTTCTTCTGGTTTTCACCATTGATCCCCCTCTCAGAAGAGCTTAAAAAGTTGCTTCCCACAGACAAGAAGTCCATTGTCCGTGACCTCAAAATGCCATTAATTTTTGCTATTTTTATCCAAATTTGATTATATTTACATGAGTCTTCTAAATTACTGTTTTTCAAATATTTTGAAAAACGGGGCCTGATCAAATGGGCCGGGGGGGGGGGGGGTTAGGCTGGCCACCAAATATTTATTTGGCACCCTCTTTCCCTGCTTTTTTCTTTTTTTCGCTCTTTTTTTAGAATAAATTTGTCAATTATTGGCACCTTTTTCACACTGGACCCCCCCCCAAGATTTTGCTCATTGGTGCTCATGTCAGATGCCCCCCCCCCCAATATTTTGCTCTAGATCCGCCCCTGGATAGTGGACTCAGTTTCCTCGCCAAATTTCATCTGAGGCAACTGGATAACTCAAGTCTTTCCAGAAGTTGATGAATAAAAGGTATAAAGCCGAACTGACCAGCCATGACAAAAATAAAGACGACAAACGGATCTATGGCTAGTAAATAAAAACGGAGAGAACAAAAAAAGCCAACGATTATTCACCCGCATACAACAAGGCGTCTTCAGCGTAGAAGAGAAAAAGAAAAACCAAAAAATAGGTGCTAAAACTAGAGGAATATGACTAAAAAAATGTTTTTAGTTATATTCTTTTAGTTTTAGTTTCTAGTTTTTTTTCTTTCTTTTTTCTTCTACGCTGAAGGCACCTTGTTGCATACGGCTGAAATATTCGTTGGATTTTTTTGTTCTCTCTGTTTCCATTTACTGGCCATAGACCCATTTTTCGTCTTAAAATTCTTTTTTTTTACAAAAGTTGACCCTCATACAAACGAATTTGCAAACTATGCGATAGAAGAAAATCCTACTCAGTAATTGGCCTGACGTTAAAGGCAAACAATGATAAACAACCTCTCTCGATGTAAATATTGCAACAGTACTTCTCAGTTTTCTAAAACGTTTTCTAAACGTTATAGCTTAGGAAACTCAACTCTCAGTTTTCTACAATGTTTTCCAAACAACTCTCAGTTTTCTAAAAAACTTTTCAGTTTTCTAAAACGTGCAGTTCTTACTCTGCTCAAATAGTCATACTGATCTGAGGATCAATATAGTCATATGATGAAATAAGGATCTCTTTTACGGCCAGAGAAGATATACAAAATCAAATTCAGCTTTAAAATGAAAATCTCCGAATATTCCCTATTTCCTTATTTCCAATTTCTAGTTAAAAAAAAAAAATCCGCTTACCGTAAATTGTACCAGCAGCGCATCAGCCAACTCTTTAATCCCCGTGTTCTTTCCTCTAAGACTATCTTTAGTCTTTGGCTATCCATCAGCTTGAAGTTCCAAATCGATATTCTGGGATAATTTTTTTTCTTAATTTTAACATACTTCTTTATAGTAATGCAAAAAACCAAGTGATATTTCTAATAATGCTGTTTAATTCATTTTGTTGATAAATTACTTTGCATGCTGAGAGCATTCAAAGTGATCGGTGTGATCCTAGTCCTTTGCCCTGTTCCATATAAAGATTTATAAAGATTTTGACTACCCTTGAGGGAGACCGTTCCAGTTAAAGGCGCGGCAGAGAGCCAGTCCTTTTCTGACATAATCAGTTTTGGAAGTTTCGTGAAATAATTATGTTATAAATAATATTAGATTTAAATGTTAAATTAAATAAATGAATAATTAAAAAAAAGTGTTGGAGAGATAGAGAAAAAGTTTAGCTCAGGATAAATCCGAATATAAAAGACAATAGTAGAATTGAAATGACAGGCTCAAGAAAATAACTGTCAAGTTTAATCGTAGGCCATGAATATGGGTTCCTGTAAACAAAAGGCTACTAAAAATAGCAGTTTTCTTTAACTCATATAGCAGAGCAAGCAGATCAGTTGTGGATAAAGCAGCAACAAACGAAATAATAAAACTGAAAATTAATCTTAATTAATTTGTTAAACAGTAGGGTACCTTCACTTCGATTTAGAAATATTTACTTTTGAATAATAGCGGCAAAACTCAGAACACTAAAGTTTATTATTTGTGACATATCATCTTTTGAATTGATGCTACTTTTTTTGCTGAGAATTTTGTTTAAATGATTCTTCTTTTCTTTCTCTAGTTCTTTTTAAATGAAAAGAATATGCTTGGATTCCAAAAGCTTTTTAGATCTTTTTCTTCTGAAAAATATTTTAATTCTATTCACATCGAATCCGTCTTCCGCTTGTATAACGTTTCTCTATTGTTTCTACCTAGTCTAATTGCTTAATTATTACAAAAACAGAATTAATTTCCAAAAGGCAAAATTTAAGTTTGGAAAGGTTCTTGGCATCCTCGCAACTCAAGCTGTAGATACGTATGATATTAAGTATTTTTGTAAACCCTTCCCTTACTTTTTAAGGTGCAAAACGATTCACCGCTGCTTCGATATCGTTTCGATGATGATCCATCTTCCATTCGTCACTATAATATAAAAAATGAAGTACCAAAGCCAATACCTGCTCGATCGCCATCCGAACAACTACAGATAGACTCTAAAAAATATGAGTTTCCCCAGAAACCGAAGATAAATCGACCACTGGTGCCGGTGAAAGCTAATCCAACAACATCGACAACAGAAAAAACTATACCCAACTTCGCTCTGGCTAATCAGCATCGGTTTCCTATCAACAACTCTTTGGGGGATCATCAAAAGAGTAGCTCAAGTGAAGATCACCAAGCTATTGTTCATCAAGAGAACTATCCCTGGGGTAAATCTGGTCATCGATGGGAAAATGAAAGAAATGGAGTTAGGAGAAACAATATGTCAAGAGTTAATCGTAAGTATACTTTAATTGTCTTTAATATTGACGACGTAGGTCATATCTACCTAGAAAGAACCCCCCCTCCTAAGCATCGTCTTAGGCCACCAGCCCCCACACACATCCTAGTAATAATTTGGTTTCAAAAAAGAAGTCAGACAAGTAACCAGAAACCTAAAAAATACAGCAAATAACTTGAAAAAACTGAGATTGTCAGCCATACGGACGTACACTGAGGGAGTGGGAGGGGTAGCTTCGATACCCTTCCCCTCGTTTAATTCTCTATTTTCGATTTTATAGGTTCTTGCTAATAAAATCATTAGGTAATTTTTGCTATTGCCCCCCCCCCCCTGAAAAAAAAGAAAAAATAAAATCCTTGTGTATGTGCGAGGTAATAGTTTAAATAGTAAGAAGCCAGTTCCACTTAAGCAAAAAATAAATATAAGAATTAAGCAAGTGTGTAGGGAAGGCTTTCGAGACCGTACTCCCCTCAGCAAAATCTTGGATTTTCTCTCCCCAATACACCTCCCAACAAAAAAAAATCCTTCCCACTTTCCTTGTAAGAAGTTTAGATGTTGAACTCGGTAATTTATAGCAGAAGTTCGGTTATGTTTAATGCTTAAGAAAATATTGTTGAAGTTCACATAATATTTTACCTTAATCCAGAGAATCACGTGTCAAATGTGGTTGTGGAAGACAATTGTTATGGCGAATACTTCTTGTCGTATTATAACAATATTAAATAAAAAAAACTAGTTTTTTAACTGAAAGTAAGGAGCGACATTAAAACTTAAAACAAACAGAAATTACTCCGTATATGAAATGGGTTGTCCCCTCCACAATCCCTCGCTCTTTACGCTAAAGCTTTTAATTGTTTTAAAAAGTAGAATTGCGGCAAAGAGTCAAACTTTAGCGTAAAGAGCGAGGGATTGTGGAGGGAACAACCAATTTCATATACGGAGTAATTTCTGTTCGTTTTAAGTTTTAATGTCGCTTCTTACTTTCAGTTAAAAACTAGTTTTTTTTATTTAATTTCTGAACGTTTTTGAATTAATGCATGTTTGATTTTGGCTCTCCGCACATAAATTATTAAAATGAAATTTGTACATTAATTCTTTTTTTTGGCTAAATGGCTTTCTCTTTTTTCTGATCAGACGATTTTGAGAAATAAGGGGTGGGGAAGGAGGCCTAGTTGCCCTCCAATTTCTCGGTTACTTAAAAATCCAACTAGAACTTTTAATTTTTAACGAACCTTTTTATTAGTAAAAAATATACGTAACTTAAGAATTAACTTACGTACAGGCACGTACGCAGGAATTTTTTTCGGGGGGGGGGGCAAAACCTTCGAAACAGCAGATATAAAGTAGCACTTTTTTATTTAGTAATGCAAAAAGCAGGTATATTGGAAAATACAGATCCTGTAGTATTGTAGTAGATGGGGGGGGGGGGAAAGACTGAAGCCTCAACAGTATGTTTTAGGCTCAGGTTATGTTCATAGTGATTTAGAACCAGTGATTAATCTATTATATCCCACTGAAAGGGAAATTTAGGGTTAACAGTGCAATATGGATTCTGTGGGGGGGGGGGGGGTAGTTCTTTTATTGCAAAAACGTAGATTTTAATGAAAAATGATAGTTTCCCACTGAAAGGAAAATTTTAGGGTTAACAGTGCAATATGGATTCTGTGGGGGGGGGGTAGTTCTTTTATTGCAAAAACGTAGATTTTAATGAAAAATGATAGTTTCCAAAATTGATCCATTAAAAGCTGTACTTTATCCTGAATGGGGGGGGGATAAACGCCCTAATATATAGGATAATTCTATTTTGCTGTGGAAAGCAAACTCTCTTTACAAAAAAAAAATAACAGCACAATTGCTAATTACTTCAAAGAGGGTAAAAAGTTAGACAGAAAATGGGTTAATAATTGGGCAGTGACTTGACCGGATAATGGCATACTGTAAAATCCCCCAAAAAAGGCTTCACACATGTATCTAGATTCTTAATAAATATCCTACTTTTGCCAGAAATTCCAAGAAACCATGGGGAAATTAAACATTTCACAAAGTTTCGGGGGGGGCCGAAGGCCCCCACCCTGCGTACGTGCCAGCTTACGTAACACACTTTTATATTCTTATATTTTTATTATGTATACGAGGGGGTTTGTACCCTCGTCAATACCTCGCTCTTTACACTAAATCGTAAATTTTGTCCCAATTCTTTAAGAATAACCCCTGAATTAGAAAGACCGTAGAATAAAAGTTGAAATTACTAAAAATACTTTAGCATAAAGAGCGAGGTATTTATCTCCTCCTAAATACCTTACTCTTTATGCTAAAGTATTTTTAGAACCCCTCATATGCGTAATAATCTCTGTTGGTTTTACGTTTCAATGCTACTCCTAACTTTCAATTGAAAAAACGTTTTCTTGTTTATTTTTTCTTTGCTTTTTTATAGTAATGTTAGAAAATCCTGCGCCCTTTTCATTGAATTTTTCTTCCCCCATGACATATTCCTCGAAGGAAAGATCCTCCCACGTAGCCCATTCCCCTCAACCCCACCCCCAAACCAAAAAAATCCCCCTGAAAATGTCTATACACTTCCCAATAACCATTACTGTATGTAAACACTGGTCAAAGTTTGTAACTTGTAGCCCCTCCCCAGGGATTATGGGGGAGTAAGTCATTCCTAAAGACATAGTTTTTATGGTTTTGGACTATGTGGAACAAAATGACTATCTCAAAATTTTGATCCGTTGACTTTGGGAAGAAATGAGCGTGGGAGGGGGCCTAGGTGCCCTCCAATTTTTTTTGTCACTTAAAAAGGGCACTAGAAATTTTCATTTCCGTTAAAATGAGCCCTCTTGTGACATTCTAGGATCACTTGGTCGATACGATGACCCCTGGGAAAAAAAACAAACAAACAAATAAACACGCACCCGTGATTTGTCTTCTGGTGAAAAATACGAAATTCCACATTTTTGTAAAAAGGAGCTTGAAATTTTCGCTATAGGGTTCTCTTATACGCCGAATGCGATGGTGTGATTTTCGTTAAGATTCTATGACTTTTACGGGGTGTTTCCCCCCCTATTTTCCAAAATAAGGCAAATTTTCTCAGGCTCGTAACTTTTGATGACAAAGACTAAGTTTGATGAAACTTATGTATTTAGAATCAGCATAAAAATCTAATTCTTTTGATGTATCTTTCAGCATCTACCGTTTTTTAGATTTTCGATTACTATTGAGCCGGGTCGCTCCTTACTACAGTTCGTTACCACGAACTGTTTGATAAATAGTTGAAATTACTAAAAATAATTTAGCGTAAAGAGCGAGGCATTACGAGGAGGTAAACCCCTCATATGCGTAAGAATTTCTGCTCGTCTTAAGTATTAATGCTGCTCCTCACTTTCAGTAGAAAAAACTTTTCATATTTGTTTTTTCATTGTTTTTTAAATAATGCTAGAAAATCCTGCACCCCCTCTATTGAAAGTCTCTTCCCCCATGAGAAGTTCCTCCATGGAAAGATCCTCCCGCGTAACCCCCCCCCCCCCTCAACTCTCCCCCCAAACCAAAAAAATCCCCCTTAAAACGTCTGTACACTTCCCAGTAACCATTACTATATGTAAACACAGGTCAAAGTTTGTAACTTGCAGCCCCTCCTACGGGGACTGCGGGGGAGTAAGTCGTCCCCAAATACATAGTTATTAGGTTTTTCGACTACGGTGAAAATAAATGGCTTTGGAAAAAATGAGCGTGGGAGGGGGCCTAGGTGCCCTCCAATTTTTTGGTCACTTAAAAAGGGCACTAGAACTTTTCATTTCCGTTAGAATAAGCCCTTTCGCGACATTCTAGGACCACTGAGTCGATACGATCCCCCCTGGGAAAAAAACAACAAAAAAACAAATAAACACGCATCTGTGATTTGTCTTCTGGCAAAAAAAAATGCGAAGTTTCACATTTTTATAGGTAGGAGCTTGAAACTTCTACAACAAGGTTCTCTGATACGTTGAATCTGATGGTGTGATTTTCGTTAAGATCGTATGACTTTTAGAGGGTATTTCCCCCTATTTTCTAAAATAGGCAAATTTTCGCAGGCTCGTAACTTTTGACGGGTAAGACTAATCTTGATGAAATTTATATATTTAAAATCAGCATTAAAATTCGGTTCTTTTGATGTAACTATTGGCATCAAAATTTCATTTTTTAGAGTTTTGGTTACTATTGAACCGGGTCGCTCCTTACTACAGTTCGTTACCACGAACTGTTTGATATATTTTATATTTTAGCAGAATTTAATGTATGTTAAAGCCTATAAATTTAATACTATTATCAAGCCACAAAAAAAGAATTTTACTTAAACAATAGAACACAAATTTCCCCATGCTCTTTCAGTATCTGATTCATTTGTTTCTTTAAAAAATGGAAATCAATTACCTTTATATATTATACGACAATTTTAGACATAATTTTCATATCATTCTCGTTTGAAATTTATGTGCGTCTTGAAGTAATTTTCTGGGTTTAAATGCCTGACTTAAATGTTTTAGTGTTGAATACTTGTATAAAATTTGTAAATATTTTGCTTTAAATTTACAACTATAATAAATATTTTAAGTAATTCATATAATCCTTTGGAATTATCTTGAGTAAATACAAGTTTAGAATTTAGACTAGAAAGTTCAAGGGATAGCAGGCTCCCTTAGCCTTTGTTCATTTTAAGGATTAATTTTGCTAATAACTATCATTTGAATGAACCTTTTTTTTATCTAACTTGCAGAATATGAAATATCGTTTATTAAACTATTAAATATGGATTTATGGTATAAGTTTCTTCGGAAATGTCAAGATATCTCTTCTCCATATTAAGGTCCCCTTGGTCCAGTGTACTTACCGTAAAAGATATGGAGTCTTGATAGCCTTGGGATACAAAATATTTTTAGATTTATCTCGCTACTTAGCCGTATCAATAACCTACACAGTCCTATACGATCTACTAATGCGGACACTTTCAGTCCCATCGGAAACATGCCAATCTTAATTTCCCCCTTCTGAACCATGCCTAAAGTCACATTTCAAGATGCAACAAGCTCCACAACCACTCCTTAAAAGTTTCATTTTAGTCCCTCCCATGGGACTCCCTGCTCCCCTGGTATTGTAGATGCGCTATTTTGATAGCCTGGGTACAAGTAACTATCATTTATTTTACCGTGGATATCTGTGAAGTTCAGCGGGGGGCCTATAGTACACTCACTTGTAGGCTAATCGAGAGTTTTTTTTTTATCTGGTCATCCTTCCACCTAAGAACACAATTTTTATATCCCTTGCCCCTGCACTTCCTTCATTCTTAACTTTTTAGATTAGTTTCTAAGCCGTTTCGGCGATATTGCTGATGCGCCCTTTTCTATTGCTATCTATCTGTAAAAAATGGACAACTTTACTTAATTTACGGTCATTGCCCCCTCCGGCTATGGGGGGTTTAAATACCATGGAGGCATACTTATTAGCGCTTTCGACATTTCCGAACAAATATTATTATCTCAAGAGTTCTGATCCGATACCATTGTAGGACGGGGGGCTGCGAAGGGGCCAAAAACAGCATGCAGGTTGGTTCCTCTTCGATCACTTGTTCCCTTATAAAGGCCATCAAATGAGCTCCCTCTATGCAAAGTAGTCAGAGAGAGAATAAGAAAATATATTGCAGTCACGTGGTTCTTTCCCAATACTCTGTACGGATTTAGTCACTAAATAAAATCATTCATTCATTCATGGTTCTTTCCCAAGGCAATGAAAGAACAATTCCACTGATTCTCACTTTATGCCTAAATAGATTTTTTGCGGACTGAGGATCACCCTGCGGTGGCTACAAAGTTCGCATAAATCAAAGTAAAAACTGCTCAAGTTTATACATTGGGATAGGGGGTAAATTACCCCCTACTTCAATGATTCCACCACTAATATAAGAGTATTTTGAAGCCTCGTCTGGAGTGGTAGCATTAAGGGCTATGAAGAATCTACATGTTTGAAAGCTTGTGCAATAAGTACGAAGAGCAGATGCCACCTTGTCTTAACTCGTTCATAATACAATTAGAAGAAAGCACACCGAATGTTTTCTTTCCTTTGTTATTAGATACAAATGATTAGAAGAAATCGCGCCTTTCTCTTCCTCCAAACCAATAGCCATTCGGAACGGGAAACCGGGTATACTAACTTAATTAAGTAAAATCTAGACTGAAGGGTTAGAATTCAAGTTCTATTAAACCTTACTGACAACGCATGGAGGGGGGGGTCAATCTGTGATATTGCCAATAAGAAACTCACAACAGCATGACTGTTGAGGCGAATTCCAAAATAAATTTATATTTTGTTTCTAATTTACTCTTAGCTAAAGGCGTTTCACGTAACCAACGATGCTTAATGGATTTTAAGAAACACCAAACGGTATTTGTGTATTATTCAGAACACACTCAATAAGTGAAGTTAGGTTCTTTCGTGAAACATACTACGATGCAGGTACATTTTATGAGAAAATCCAGTTTCATAGCCACAAAGACAACTCAATTTAGTTTGCCACGCATTGTGATAGAAGATAGTGTCTGAACATGGATTTTGAAATTAAGATTTGGGATTTGCCAAAGACCGAAGAGGCAATTATATTTTTCGTCAATGGACACAACATGACTTTATACTTTTACGAGAAGGAACGCATAGTGATAGAAGATACCTAACTTCACTTATTGAGTGTGTTCTAAATAATACACAAGTACCCTCGATCGCACCGCTGGCGCCAGACATCATACAGACGCCTTAATGTGTAAGTGCCTTAAGGGTGGGTACTCATTGAAAGATCATCAAAACGCAACACTATTGACTCTCATAAAATAAGAAGGAATGAAACAGGAAACGATGCACAAAGAACTCATCTATCAATTAACTTTATTACTTTTGTTGTCTGCATGAAAACGTTATTAATCCTAGAGAAAATAACCTGCAAACGGTCTGCAAACAAAGGGTATTGTGAGTATTTTCAAAAGCAAAGATGTATAATTAGACGTCATTATGGATTGTATAAAAGATACAAGAGTCCTTTTTGTACTATATTTGCTACTGAAATGTTTATGTCACGAAAGCTATCTAGCACAGCGCCCTAAGCCTTGCTTCTGGCAGATGTCACTCAACCTCAAAGAATGCAAGATTTTTTCCCTTTTTTACTATGCAAAAACAGTACAATAGGAAAATACAAGTACACAGATGATAGATTCTAACTGAGAGAGTTCAAACCGAGCGGAATCTTCTCACTCCGGAACCCTATATTTTTTTTTCTGATTTCTGGGCAGTTTTTATTCCAACTGTAAAATAAAATTTTATTTTAATTGTTTGCCCACCCTCCGCTGGAAAAAAGTTCCTCTGCGTGCGCCTGGTTCCTAAATATAGAATTTTTGGTACTTGTCGGGTATTGGAAACACGCCCAAGTATTACGCTCGAACCGACTTAGATGTAACGCTTAGGTTACATCTGAGAAAACCGGTTTCATAGCGATAAACAAGTGATGGATTATAAAATAAATTAGGTTTCGACAAAATCAATTGGACTTGCATAATTTAGGCTATATATTCGCACATTAGGGGCAAGGGTGGAGGCTAGGTTACGTTACGTTAGGTTAGGCTAGGTTTCCATAAGTTTCCTTTCATAATGAACTCCCTACCACTCAAGTTGTTCATGCATTGAAACGTTGTAAATCGTTTTTTTCCGCTAGTTTCTTTAACTGAACGTGAGAAACGACAAAAATAAGTGAAAAACTAGGTAAGAAATACATTGTTTGGGCTATATATTTGCACATTGGGAGGGGGATAAAGCATTCGGACTATGTGAAGTCAGAAAACAATTCTTACTTCATAATTTCAGAATAATTGCAGCTAACCCATTTTGCATGAGGCCCCGCTGTACTTTACCCCACCCTCTCATAATGTACAAATATATAGCCTAAGTTTGTTTATAAAGTATTGCATTTTTATCATACCTAGGTATATTTTTTATTAGGATTAACCTAACTTCGCTTCTTGAGCGGTATTATCTAGCTTATAGAAACAAAACTTTAATTGAATTAAGAAATTAAAAATTGGGAAATTAAAAATCAGTTCTATTGTACCCGGGCTGGGCCTCAATTGGACCTAAAATCCGCGAAGCATCTTGCAAATTTTGGTACTCAGGAAGATTAAGGTTATCTAAAGCCGGGGACGGCAGGTGCTAATTTCAGAGCTCCAAAAAACAAAGGAAGTTACAAGGAAAGTTAACTAAGAAGAACATTTCGCTTTACCTCCGTCAATGCCCCCGTCCTTCTAGACCCTAGGAAGATTAAAGGTATCTAAAATGGGGGATGTGGCTGCTAATTTTGAAGCTCAGAAAAATCAGTAAAATGACAAAGTTTCGTGATGGTAAATCTGGTGGGTAACACAGGATCCTTATTATCTAAAACCAGTTTTCCTGGGAAAAGTAAATCAATAATATAGAAGGAGGAAAACTGAGAATCCCTTTTTAATTTACCTCCGTCACCCCCTCCTTCTTGCTCCCGGACCTCAAAATATGAAGTCGGTAGAAGAAAAACTTCTTTTTTGCTATACAGCACCAATGAAAGTAAAACAGTTCAAAATAGGGATGATACCTTTTTATTGACAGTGAATAGGTATAAAATTATTTAACTGGATATTTCGAACACATATACAGTGTTCATTATCAGCAGTAAAACTAAAAGACATGAATAAAAATAAACAAAATTTATACCTAATAAACTAATTACACATAGTTTATTGCTCTTATTTTTTTATATGTGTTCGATATATCCAGTTAAATAATTTTATATCTATTCACTGTCAATAAAAAGGTATCATCCCTATTTTGAACTGTTTTACTTTCGTCATGGAAAGGTAGTGTGGTCTTCGAAGTTATCTACAGTACCAATGGTTATTCTAACCGAGAGTAAATACAGGGAAAAAACCCTAGGCCCTAACCCTCGAAATCTCGATATAACGGAATATGTAATTAAATAAATATACTTATCAAGGAGCACATGGAGCTCCTTATATAAATGGTAATATAATTTGGTTTGCGACGATGACGAGTGGTGTGACTCTGTCAGCTTCGTCTAAGTCTGCAACTGGGTGCCAAGAGAAATCAAAGGAAAGTATGCAGGATGGTTATGTGAAAGCGCAGAATAGCGGGCCCCCAACCCTCATGGTCCTTTCTGCCTGAAGGGGCAACAAACAGAGATCAGCACTACCGGTTTGGACCCTAAAGTGTGGTACTGCATTTTATACTTTTTTCCTTTTCTTTAAAGACTGTTATTTGGCATAGATTTAACTTTAACCGTTTCAACTATTTTATTTATTCCATGTAAAACTACAAAAAAAACCTTAACCCTAACAGAGAGCAGAGCTCGCAAAGTTGAATATATAAATAGTTGAACATATCGTAAATAAAACAATACTTCACGTAATAAACAAAATAAGAACCAAAATTAAATTGGTTAACAAAAAAACATAAAACAAACATAAGAAATAAAGAAACGTTTATTAGGAGGGGTTAAGAAGACTACTCTAATTTGGATACACTAAATGAGTACCCAAAAAAAGAAATATATAATAGGTTTTAGTATTCCATCACCTTTGATCAGCAAGTAAAATTTAACACATTCTTTAATATCAGCTAAGATTTTCCTCCTACTTACCTCATTTCCTCATTTTTTACCTCATTTCCTACTACTAGCTACTTCTCATTTCTTGTTTGATGGAGTCTTCGTAGTTACTTTCATCTCCAAGTTGAGCCTAAAGACATTCCCTAGTGCAAGGTGGTAGAGAGCCAAGACATGACACAAGGAATGTATTCATTTATGTCCCCCACCTTTTTCTTATAGCCCAACCCTAAATCTTTATAGTAAAGTTTAAATCTCTTAGTTTGTCCTGACAAATATAAGAATAGTTAAGACTGAGTATAACACCAGCATTTCTAAAGGCTCGCTTTAGGTGGTGTAATACCGTTCTACACTTTGGAAAGCTTATACTCAAACTATAGAAAGCAGGGTCTTAATCTTTGCCTTGTTCTAACTTATTTATAAGAGGATTAGAAGAGACTATGTCATTTTCCCCTAATTAGATGATTAATCATTTGAAGATTAGAAGAGGTCATGTTATACTATCCTATGTAAACGCCTACAGCAATATAAAGATGATATCACCAAAGCTCTGAATTGTAATATTACTTCTGTTTCTTTTGATTCTGCTTTAAGCAGCCATGTTTTCGAAAATCCTAGCCACAAAATACTTTTTGAAGAATTTGCCATTATTAGTAATGATCTAGGCATAAAGCAAGCAGTTCGAGAAGCAATTGAAATCAGACTTAAGATTAATAATAATATTTCTTAAATAAGGATTTAGTAGAATATTCACAGAATGCTCTATGTACAAATTTAATTGAAAATGACCTTACGAAATATTATGAATTACCAATAGATATTAACACAGAACCTGTCAGAAAGAGACCTATAAGATCAGCAGCGAGTAAAGCTAGGCTGCCATTAAAAACGTCTTTTTAAGTCGTTTTCTTTCATTTCAATGAATTGCCTCGTTTCATAATAATTTATTTATCAGTCTTGGTTGAACTGCGCTGAGGTAAGGCTGCTGGGACTGTTTTGAAAACTGTTCATTTTAGTTTTATTCATTTTATCCTTTTGTAAGTTTTTTTTTTTTTTGTATTGCTGAGTACGGACCTTGGACATAGGGCCGAAATATTCATTCTATTTTGTTTCCCACTGTCTAAAAAAAATTCACTATCCTTTAGTCGCTATGAATATTAGTCGCTTGTATGAATAATATGAATTTAGTCGCTTATGAATAAGTCGCTCCGGTCGATCTCTGTCATGTTCTATACCTGGTTTCTTTCTGGGACATTTTTACCAATCTGATAAAATAGAAATGAGGAGGGCTTATCTCAAATATTTAAAGTTTTATATTTGGGATCCTCCTTGGGCTAAGAATGGTAGACTGCGTTCGAGATAAAGCTTGCCAGATCCTCTTGATACTCGGAATAAGCTTTTTGCTAAGCTTTAAGGAAGTTATTCGAACCACCCATGCAAGGATTTTTTGTTTTAATGGTAGTTTGCTCATTTTCCACCCTGAGTTATTATCATTTCTAGATATTATTTATTTGCATGATTCATCTAAAGAAGTTGAACAACCTTGGAGTGGCTTACTTTTCCGAAATATTTGGTTTATTCGAGCTTTAGTTTGTTCGTATTTGCTCCTGTTATTGTAATTTTATTTTCTTTTTTCTCTCTGCTATACTCCATCGCCATGCCCTGCATTTTTGATGAATTATAAAATAAATTCATTGTTTAAAGTAGCCAAGTTATTTAAATACTGAGTTAGATTAATCATTTGGAGCAAAATTCAAGAGACGTGTAAAAATTAGTTAGGACAAATTAAAAAAAGCAACAATAAGAGGTTCTTAACCTGCATCTATATGAGCTTGTAGCTTTTGAATTTTAATAGTTGCATTATTTTCGCAATAGATTACAAAAAAGTCTATGTCAGCTTCAATTATGGGTCTCTAGCTTACTTGAACGGTCCAATTAACTCCATAATTCACACTAAGGCTGGATTTACAACGAAAATAACGGCAAAAATTAACCACTGATCTTGTACCTTTGACATTGAGAGCAAATGTCACAGTTTGACTATACCCCTAACGGGTAGAACGTAAATTTATGGACTTTCCTCGTGAGAAAATAGTAAAAGACTACTAATTTGTATACTTTTTTTTCAGATTTGGAAGCACAATGCCAGGATGATTTCATGAAAATTCGAGTGAATTTCAATGGCTCGTTTGATGGAATGATCTATTCTGCAGGTAACAGTAGGCCCTACATGCAAATATTTGAATTTTTTAATATTATTTTATATTTATATTATATTATATATTATATATATTATATTATATATTATTATATTATATTATATTATAATATATTATTATATATAATATATTATATTATAATATATTATATTATATATTATATATATATTATATTATATATATATATATATATTATGTTATATATTATATATATTATATGTTATATTTATATTTATATTATTTTATACTTTATATTTAATTTTAATATTATTAATAATAATTTTTTTTTAAATAGTTATTTCAATAGTAGGCTATAACAAATATTTCAATATTTGCAATATAATGCAAATATTTGCAAGTATTTGCAAACAGTTGCAAATATTTCAATAATATAACAAATAGTCAAATAGTTGCATGTTTGAATTGAGAGAATAGTTTAAAAGAATATCTCTTGCGTCATCAAACAGGCATCCGCCGAGGGAAGAGAAACTACACCCTCTCCCTGGAATTTCAGAATTGTATCGATTATTTCGTAATTCCTTAAGTCTTTCATATAATTTAATTTTTGCTTGGATTTTTTCAAACATAAATCTTCCCTCTTATATGAATACTTTTGTATATTCCTGATTTACGGAGGCTCCACAAGTAATTTCTAATGAATTAGGGGGCTTACTGTTCATTAGTATTAAGTATATGTTTAAAATAATCACGCGGAATCGAAAATCAACAAAATACTGGATTATTCAGATATTTATCACTGTCTAGGTAAATTAAATACCATGTTTATGCAAGGGAATTGGAGTTTTTCCGTCCCCAATTTCCCCCGAAAATTAATATTTCTGATGTACAAACTTATAAAAAACCCGGAAGTTATTGCTTTGCTCTTCTGTCTTCTTTTAATTAATTGAAGTTCCTGAATTTGTTAAATTCATCTTAATCTGTAACTTCCCCGTTGTTCCTCGCGTTGTTCAATTGCATGAGCAAAAATATAAGAAAATGAAAAAAATATGTATAAGCACAAGTCCAATTTCCTATGCCCCAATTCCTAAAAAAAACCCATCCCTTTCCCAAAATGATTGTCCGACTTGTAAAAACGTAACAAAATGCATACAAAAAAATTTGATGCGTTTTTACAGTAGTTTCTTGTACTCTCCCCCCTAAAATTACCCCCACCAGAATAAAAATACTGGATACGTTCCTGTAAAGGTAACAAATATTTATGACCAATATTTAGAGAGTCCAGTTGAAAAGCCTTTAATTGTCCAAGACAGAGGGAAATGCAGAGGAAAACTAGATGCAACTCAATTTATTCTTTTTGTTACTCAATCACAGCAATGTTCCCTAAAATATCTAAAGTACAAAGGACATTAAAATAAAAAAGAATCTTCCCTGGACCCATTGTAGGTCTGTGACTGAAAACTGTCACTTTTCATGATTTTCCTTTGGTTGTTTAAAAATTGTGAATTTTTTTGGGCAGCTCTATCGTTAGCGTTGACCCATTTATATAAATTTATCCAAAGGCTTTTTCCACAAAAAATTTTTCAATGAAAAATAAAAAAACATATTTAGCCAAAAATGGCCAGAAATAAAGCCAAAAAATCTTCCAATTGTAAAACTACCCCAAAATTATTATTAATAAATAAATGAAACTCAAAACAAGGAGAAAATACAATAAATAGCCAAGTCAAAGTCAAAACGAGTAGAAATTATCATGAATTGGGCTGATAACCCCCATGCCTTCTAAAGACCAGAAACATAATTTGAACTTTACTGAATAAAAGAACAGATGACCGTAGGTTGTCAGTTTAATTGACATATATTGTTATTTATTACTTGGAGTTTTGAAAATTCTGTATTTATGAAAGTAAAAAAAAGTGAAAATATTTGAAACGTATTTTGTTTTCATTAAAACGCAAATTACGTCCTCATAATTTGCGTTCTTTTAAAACGTTCTAGGAGAAGTAGCACCTTTGAGTTTCTTCACCATCCCTTTTAACACATGCTGAAAGTTTCAGCTTAATACCATCAACCGTTCCTGAATCATTTCTGATGAGCCCGCTTGACAACCTGTGTTTTCATAGCGTGTTTTTCAATTAGTTCCATACAGTTTTTGTACATTCCAAATTCTTCTCCTTGACGTCCTTAGTTTTGATAGCAGTAGTAGTAGTAAGTAATAGCAGAAGTAAAATGAGTTGTAGTATCCTAAGCTTTAGTAGCAGTAGTAGTAATTGAAGTACTAGTAATATTAACAGTAATAGTAGTATCAGTAGAAGCAGTAGAATTAGGATACAAATATTTTCTTTTGGTTAGTTCAACATCCCTCACAGCAAGCCCTGTTAGTTTCAACTTTACAAACCAAACTGTTCCTAAGATATTGCTGTTACACCCTTTTAACAACCTGCATACAGATGGCACGTTGTGATGCAGTTCACCTTCTCCCTAAAAATTGCTTGAAAATTTCACCTTCATGCCCTTAGGCATAGTTGTAATAGTAGTCACAGTAGTAGTATTGATATTACTAGCAATAGTATTGAATAGCGGTAGTACTACTTGCAGCGATAGTATTAACTTATTGCCTTATAAAGTCCTGGAAGTTTCAATTTAATACTAATAGCCACGATTCTGAATATCGATATCGATATGTCCATATATCGTACCGAATATCAATATTAAAAACAATATTATTTCGTTGTTTTTTTTTTGTTTCTTCTGGTGAACATTCAGCAGAAAAGATCCAACAGAATTTTTTTTTTTCGTAAATGGTCGAGAAGATGAATAATGTATTAAATCTATTGACTCATATGAAATGATGCAAAGCATGCTCAGCTGTATCCAGAAGTTGGCATAGCCTGTTCAAAAACTATGTCTAGTGAGGACTCTCAAATGTTGCTGAGAACCTCCGTAAAGCTTGGTTAGATAAAATACATTCTAGGCTTACAAGTCTTGTTAAGATAACACTCGTCACGATTGCCACATAATTCAATTCGTGTTTCAAGAAATTGTATGTTACCCCTGACAATCTTCTGCAAGCTCAGAGTAAAATAGCAAGAGATATGGACTTGTCCTTTCCAGAAAATGTATTAACAGATGCAAGTGCCATGACAGACCCTGCGATTCAGCCGCTACAGAATCAAGTCAGTTTGGTGGGGATTACATGACTAATTTCCACTAGTCAATGCAAGGCAAGCTTCGTCAGCAGTTGCATCTGTTATGGCTTTCTAGATTTTCAGTAGGGACTCTTCAGTTCCAAGGAAAACTGATCCACTCAAGTCATGGAAGTCTATATAAATTTGGATACCTAGATAATATATACATATATAATAGATACATATATAATATAAAATACCTAAATAAATATGGTTACCTATATAAATTTGTCATAAAATTAATATCTATATCCGCCACCAATGCCCTTTCTGAGAGTGGATTCCAAGCCTGATCAATTAATCATATAGTTCGTGGCAACAAAGTGTAAGTAAAGAGCAGCTCGGCCAGATAGCAATCGAAACTCTAAAACACGGAATTTTGATAGCAATAGGTATATCAAGCGAATTGGCTTTTACGGTGACTCCAGTTAATATAGTATTCATAAAGTATAATATACCCATCACAAGCCATTGAAGTCTAAGAAAATTTGTATAACTTTTGAGAAAGAGCAATAACACCACCAAGAAGTCAAATATTCTTAATAAAAATCACACCATCAGGCTCGGCATATCAGAGAATCTTACTGCTAGGGTTTCTAGCTTCCATCTGAAAAAAGCAAAATTTCGTAATTTTTGCCAGAAGAAAGATCACGTATGCATGTTTTTTTTTGTCAGGGTGATTGTATCAAACCAACTGTCATATAAGATCGGGAGAGGGCTTGCTCAAACGGAAATTGCAGTTCTACTCCCCATTTTGTGACCAAAAAGATTGAGGGCAGCTAGATCCCCCATCCAGGCCCCTTTTTTCCCAAAGTCATCAGATCAAAATTTTGAGACAGCCATATTGATCAGTATAGTTGGAAAGCCAAGTAATCTTAACCTTGGAAAGCCAAGTATCTTAACCTTACAAGTAGTTGCAATAGAAGTAGTAGGAGTAGCAGTAAAGGAAGGAGTAACAGTAGTATTAGCAGTAGTGTACACACATTGGTGAGATGATCTTCCCCTTTAAGCATTCTCTAATCGCACCATTAGGTTCAGTATGTCAGAGAATCTTACTGCTAGCGTTTCTAGCTTCCATCTGAAAAAAGCAAAATTTCGTAATTTTTGCCAGAAGAAAGACCACGTATGTGTGTTTTTTTTGTCAGGGTGGGTGCATCAAACCAATTGTCATATAAGATCGGGAAAGGGCTTGCTCAAACGGAAATTGCAGTTCTAGCTCCCCATTTTGTGACCAAAAAGATTGAGGGAAGCTAGATCCCCTCCCACGCCCCCTTTTTCCCAAAGTCATCCTATCAAAATTTTGAGACAGCTATATTGATTAGCATAGTTGAAAAGTCAAGTAATCATGCCTTTGGGGACGACACAGGCCAGCAAATCCAGGGGGAAAAGGTTTTAAGTTATGAAATATTTCTAGTGTCTACATTTAGTATTTTTTTTTGTAAAGTAAGCAGACATTAAGTGGGAGGGTGAATTTTCTATGGGAGGGGGAGAATTTTCTGCAGTGTTTATTTTTCAATAGCAGATTTATCCGTGAGGAGGGAAGTTTTCGGGATGAACTTTCAGAGGGAAATCTTACACGGGGAAATTTACCAGAATTCTTATGCTAAATTCTTTTTATTGGATTTACTTTCTCTTTGCCAGTTTAATTTTATATGCGGAGATGTATGAGGGAAATTGCCCAGGGAAAATTTTCAAAGGAGTCGAAATCGTCTGGGGGATTTGTGTGTTGGAGGGGGGTATTTTTACAGGAGAGTTTTTTACTGTTTTAAAAAGAAGAATTGAGAGAAAGAGTCAAATTTTAGCGTAAAGAGTGGGGCGTTGATGAGGAAGCAGCCTCTTTCATATACGAAGTAATTTCTGTTCGTTTTAAGTTTTAATATCGCTCCTTACTTTCAGTTAAAAAAACTTGTTTTTTTATTTAATTTCTGAACGTTTTTGAATCAATGTATGTTTTGATTTTGGCTCTCCGCAGAGGAATAATCAAAACGAAATTTGCATATTTTTTTGGGGGGGGGGGTGGGCTAAATGGATTTCTCATAATTTTGATCGAATGATTTTGAGAAAAAAAGAGCGGAGGAGGAAGCCTAGTTGCCCTCCGATTTTTTGGTTAATTAAAAAGGCAACTAGAACTTTTAATTTTTTACGAATTTTTTTATTAGTAAAAGATTTACGTAACTTATAAATTAGCTTACGTAAAGAACTTTTTTATTCTCATGTTTTTATTACATATATGAGGGGGTTCGCCCCCTCGTCAGTACCTAGCTCTTTACACTAAAGCTTAACTTTTGTCCCAATTCATTAAGAATGACCCTTGAATCACAAAAGCCGTAGAATAAATAGTTGAAATTACTAAAAATACTTTAGCGTAAAGAGCGAGGTATTAGAAGGAGGTGAGCCCCTAATATGGGTAATAATTTCTGTTTGTTTTAAGTTTTAATACTGTTCCTTACTTCCAGCTGAAAAAATTTTTCATATTTATTTTTTAATTGTTTTTTTTTTAATAATGCTAGTAAATCCTGCTCTCCCTTCATGAAAATTTTCTTCTCCCATGACAAATTCTCGATGAAAAGTTCCCCCAGCAACCCCCTCTACTCAACCCCTCCCCCCAACCAAACAAATCCTCCTGAAAACGCCTGTACATTTCCCAATAACCATTACTATATGTAAGCACTGGTCAAAGTTTGTAACTTGTTGCCCCTCCCACGGGGACTGTGGGTGAGTAAGTCGTCCCCAAAGACATAGTTATAAGGTTTTTCAACTACGCTGAATACAATGGCTATCTCAGAATTTTGATCCGTTGACTTTGGTTAAATAATTAGCGTGGGAGGGGCCTAGGTGCCCTCCAATTTTTTTGGTCACTTAAAAAGGGCACTAGAACTTTTCATTTCCGTTACAATGAGCCCTCTAGCAAAATTCTAGGACAACTGGGTCGATATGATCACCCCTGGGGAAAAAAACAACAAAAAAACCAAAAAACAAATAAACACGCATCCGTGATCTGCCTTCTGGCAAAAAATGCAAAATTCCACATTTTTGTAGATAGGAGCTTGAAACTTCTACAGTAGGGTTCTCTGATACACTGAATGTGATGGTGTGATTTTCGTTAAGATTCTATGACTTTTAGGGGGTGTTTCCCCCTTTTTTCTAAAATAACCCAAATTTTCTCAGGCTCGTAACTTTTGATGGGTAAGACTAAACTTGATGAAACTTATATATTTAAAATCAACATTAAAGTGCGATTCTTTTGATGTAGCTTTTGATTTTTTTGATTTTTAGAGTTTTGGTTACTATTGAGCCGGGTCGCTCCTTACTACAGTTCGTTACCACGAACTGTTTGAAAAGGGCCCTAAAACTACCAACTTTCAATTAAATGAGCTTCAATCGATCCAAAGTTTATACAACCACCCGTTCCATAAAAACCTTAAATACTCCGGGGCATTACTTACAACTCTGCCCATGGGTAAGGGGGGGATTGTGTCCACCCCGAAGACATAGTTGTATGATTTTTGTACTATTGGTAACAAAATGGCTACGGTTTATCAAAATTTCAATTGAATATGCTTAGAAAAAGAAGATGTCAGGGAGAGGGGGAGGGCTAGTTGCTCTTGATCACTTTTTACTCTTAAAAGGGAACTATAACAATAAATTTCCAATCAAATTATCCTTTTCTAAAGTTGACACGACTATCCTTTCCATAAAAGCCTTGTGAGCCCCTATGGCATAACTTACAGCCCCTACCGCAGACTCTGGGGGATTCTGTCAACCAAAAAACCTTATTATATGATCTTTGGGCTATTTCTGAACAAATATTTATCTGATAATTTCTATCGGATACATTTGCAGACAATACGACGTTGGAGGGGGTGGCTACAACGATCACTTTAACTCACAAAAAGGGCACTAGAAAATCTGACGTCCAATCAAATGAGCCCATTACAAAGTTTTTATGATCAACCTTTCCATAGAAACCGTGTATCCCCTCGAGGCATAACTCACAACTCTTACGCTACAGGCCTACGGGGGGGGGGTCATCCTCAAAGGCATAATTTCCAGACCTTTCAACTACGTTGAACAAAATGGCTATCTCAAAATTTTGATTGGACATGTTTGGAGAAAGGGTGGGCGTGGGAGGGGGTTAGTTGCCCTCCAATCACTTTTGACTATTGAAACGAGCACTATCTTTTTCTATGTCCAATCCAATTGGCTATTGTCAACGTTTTTACGACAAATCCTTCGGTACGAAGTGCTCTGGTCTAAAAAAGAAAAAAGAATATTATCATACGTTATGCCCACATCGGTTTCTACATAGGCAGTGCTAATGTACTGCCCATGATCAGAACATCAGATTCGTTGGATTTGACAACCCTTTTCTTCTGAAACTCTTTTAATACTTCCTTTTGGGCTGTATCAAAATCATGAAGTTTTTCGGGCAGTACCACATTTTCGTCATTGTTGCCACATTGAGCCATTAATATAAATAAGGAATTCTAACTAGTTAAATTTTCCAACGCCTTTCTGTCTGTAAGAACTGAAACATTAACAATATATTGATTCCCGAAGACAAGTAAACCCTTACATAGAAGCCTCTTAAACTGTTCAGTGCCAAACTTTTTGCTGATTTTTTTCTGAATTTTTACTAGCGTTTCTTTAATTAAATGTGGCATACACTGTTGCCAAAACTACATAACAACGTACAGAGGTGATTTTTTGCTTCAAATTGAATTTTTGATTTTTCTTAATTTCTTAATATATATTTGGTTACGTAAATTCCCACGTAACCAATTAAAACACGCAGATTTCATTTTCACTCTCTTTGATACTTTAAACAATCTATTGCTGGAACACGTTTAAGTGACTACACTTTTATAGCAAACAATTTCTAGCAAATAGGGTCTTGGACTTTCTCCCTGATGCTTGTGGGTAGGTTCTCTAGCCATATCTATGCACTAGAACCAGTCGTCTTTCAGAGAACTGTCACCTTTTCAACTCTTGCTGACGGGGCGTAATTTGCTGTGGGGGAGGAGCGGGGCAACCCCTTCGACCTCAGTTTTCCCCCTGACCGCTGTTTGCCCCTCCATCTAAAAGCTAGTTTCTGCAAAAAACACAACGAAAAAACAACAACAAAATCTAACCTTCTTAAGTAAACTCTACGAGAGGAGAAAAGGAGAGAGGAGTGTCTTTTCTCCTCTCGTAGAGTTCACTTAAGAAGGTTAAATTTTGTTGTTGTGTTTTTCTTTGTTTTTTTTTCTTCTTTCTTATTTTTTTTAGCACTGAGGACGACTTGGCGGAGATCCTTGTCGAAATATTTGCTTGATTTTCACTTTCATATTTTGCTATTGGCTGACAAAATCCTCGTTTTTCACCTAATTGATTTTTCTCTTTTCATTTATTATTTTCTTTCTTGTTTTCATACGTCATGCATAGCCAGTATGGTCTCAAAACGTATTTAAACCACTATAAAACCTAAGTACCATTGCAAGGGGTTCAGAAGAGGGCAGGTCGCCTAGTATACGGAATATCTCCTGTTCGTTTTAAGTTTGAAAATCGTTCTTTGCTTTTATTCAAGAAAATTTGTTTTGTTTTTTTAATTTGATATTTGAAAATACAATTTAACTTGAAACAACAGTTTAGCAGATTTTCAAGAAAACTGAAAGAACCAGCTGCAAATTTTATAGATCATGGATTTTACTGCCGTTCAGTGACAGTAAGCGTTTGCAACAATAGTGGATAATGTGCTTTGTCTATTTGTTGAATGCAATATTAGCGTTCATGCTCGTGCCGTCAAAGTAACGGATGTTAATAGAATTCTTTGTTGGAAAAATCTTCAAAAAGCCAGATTTCCCAAAAGAAAGGAAATAGCACATCAAATCGTAAGCCCCACCAATATCAAAATGCATTCCCTGGAATACCAATATCAAAATGCATTCCCTGGAATAAGTATTAACAATTAATTGGAGTTTGGGGGGGTTGTAAAAAAAGATTAGTAGAAGCGAAGCCAGTTTGTTAAGCCCCTTGATCGGGTATCTTAGGATCTAGAAACGAAAATTGAAAACAGATATATTTCAAGTTCATTGCCGTTTTCTTACAGGCGATTCATTTTCAAAAGACCTACTAGGGTAATGCAGTAAACATCAAGATGGTGATGATTTATGGTTGGAAATGTGAAGTGTAGATTAGAAAAGATAAAAATCAATGAAAATGGGTGAATGTTATGCTTCAAAAAGAAATATTAACTAAAATTTCAACCCATTTTATTTATGCGCATTGCGTAGCCGTAAAGTGATTTATTCTCCTATTTTTTTTCCTAGACCTCTCCTGGAATATTTTAAAGCATAAAATGAAACTACTTTTAGCACCAGGTATTCTCACATTTTAGACAAAACTTCATCAACACTTCGCTTATCCCAAATCCTCCACAACACTTATCCCAAATCCTTCCGAGCAATGCTGAGAAACAAATACAAATCCTAATTCCACCGCCGGTTACTTGGTATTTTATTAATAACACAGGGACGGTTCCCCCAATTACCCTCACTTAATTTTCACTTGTATTTTACTTTTATTTATATAATAAACAAAAATACAAACTATTACAGATATAAATCAATAGGCTTGGGAAAAATTTAAATTTTGCTAACGCGTAGTGATTGACTACATAAACATTCCTAAAGGCATCCTAAATTAAAAATAATAATAAAAAAAGCCTACATAAATTTTCTTAGAAGCATCCGACACTAATTAAAATAATAATGAAAAAGAAAACAGACAATCACCTTCTCTCAAACATCCCGTGGGTAACAACCCTCTTCTAAATAATACTCCCTCAAACCCAGCCCCTTCAACCCGCTCCTCCCTCCAGCCCCATAGCCCACTCAGACCTCCCCCCGTAAAAAAACAATTCCTCAAACAAATACTCTTTTAATCTAGAAGAGTATTACTATAAACTTACTATAATTTTGCTATAATCTATAGATAGCTAAAGAAGGCTAAGATAAAAAATAAAATCTGTGGCTTATTCAATCCTGTGTAATGGAAGGGAAAGACTGCTAATACTCTAGTCGTCAGCACTTCCCCGTGTCGTAGAATTAAGGTGCTAAAAAGCCAAATCATTCCGGTCCACTTTAATCAACGAATGAACTTTTAGAATCGAACAACTGGTTTGCATGTTCGTAGTATTGCCTAGTAATAACCTAAGTACCAAAAAGATACTTCAGCTATTAAATATCAAATACTTTAATTTATTATTGAACAACTAAATAAGGCTAATTACTCGCTAAAAGGTTCATAATGTTCTGATTGATAAAAAAAAACAAGTTTAGGACTGGCATAAGGGAGACAAAGCCCCAGAGCCTTAAAGGGGTCCAGCGCTATACATTTAAAAAAAAATAACTTACGCAGCAGGTTCAATAGTTCAGTTTTTGTCAGCCTAATTTTTCTGGGTTTCATATTATTCCTTATTCTAGTGTATAGAATCAAAATTGGATGTTAAGACTTCTGAGAAAATTAGGTTAGGGTCTGTAACCTCTAAACTTGATTGCAGAAGGGGAACAGAGGAATTTTATGTGCAGCTTTTTGCTTTGAATATTAGGTATCAGATTTATGGTGTTACGTACAAGCCTGTATTAGGTTCATTCCTAAAATAAACAAAACTAGCTGTAAGCTTTATCCTTTCATATACTAATATATGCCAAGTATCATGCTTAAGGAATTGAAATACCTAGGGAATTTATTGTTGAAATTACTTATATTATTGCCGAATTTTATTAAATTACGATAATTATATTATCTATATATATAAAAATAAGTTGTCTGTGGATCTGTGGATCTGTGGATCAGGTGACGATCCACAAAAAAGGTAAAAAACTAAAAACTAAAAAAAAACACTGAAAAAACTAAAAAAAAGGCAAAAACTACAAAAAAAACTAAAAACTAATAAAAAAAATAAAAAAGCTAAAAAACTAAAAAAACTAAAAAAACTAAAAAACTAAAAAAACTAAAAACTAAAAAAAAAACTTAAAAAAAGGAAAAAACTGAAAAATAGAAGAGAAAAAGAAAACTAATAAAATTAAGAATAAAATAAAAAAAAATAAAAAAGATAAAAACTAAAAAAAAAAGTAAAAAGAAAAAACGAAAAAAACTAAAAAAGCTAAAAAAAAAGGTAAAAACCAATAAAAAACTAAAAAGAAAAAAAGGAAAAAAAACTAAAAAAACTAAAAACTAAAAAAAAAACTTAAAAAAAAGGAAAAAACTGAAAAATAGAAGAGAAAAAGAAAACTAATAAAATTAAGAATAAAAATAAAAAAAAATAAAAAAGATAAAAACTAAAAAAAAAGTAAAAAGAAAAAACGAAAAAAACTAAAAAAGCTAAAAAAAAGGTAAAAACCAATAAAAAACTAAAAAGAAAAAAAGGAAAAAAACTAAAAAAATTTTCATCTAAAAAACTAAAAAAAACTAAAAAAGGTAAAAACTAAAAGAACTAAAAAAGAAAAAAAACTAAAAAAAGGAAAAAAAACTGAAAAATAAAAGAGAAACAATCTAAATAAATGACGACACTCAAAGAGAAAGCGACCGAGACAAAAGGAATGTTCGATTAGCAATCAACAAAGCACCGGGACACGGAGTATAAATGACGACGACCGGGACACAGGGACATAACTACAAAGGGGACGCCGGGGTGCACAGGGGGATATATAAATGAATATCTATATATATAAAAATAAGTTGTCTGTGGATCTGTGGATCTGTGGATCAGGTGACGATCCACAAAAAAGGTAAAAAACTAAAAACTAAAAAAAAAACTGAAAAAACTAAAAAAAGGCAAAAACTACAAAAAAAACTAAAAACTAATAAAAAAATAAAAAAGCTAAAAAACTAAAAAAAACTAAAAAAACTAAAAAACTAAAAAAACTAAAAACTAAAAAAAAAACTTAAAAAAAGGAAAAAACTGAAAAATAGAAGAGAAAAAGAAAACTAATAAAATTAAGAATAAAAATAAAAAAAATAAAAAAGATAAAAACTAAAAAAAAAGTAAAAAGAAAAAACGAAAAAAACTAAAAAAGCTAAAAAAAGGTAAAAACCAATAAAAAACTAAAAAGAAAAAAAGGAAAAAAAAACTAAAAAAACTAAAAACTAAAAAAAAAACTTAAAAAAAAGGAAAAAACTGAAAAATAGAAGAGAAAAAGAAAACTAATAAAATTAAGAATAAAAATAAAAAAAATAAAAAAGATAAAAACTAAAAAAAAAAGTAAAAAGAAAAAACGAAAAAAACTAAAAAAGCTAAAAAAAAAGGTAAAAACCAATAAAAAACTAAAAAGAAAAAAAGGAAAAAAACTAAAAAAAAAATTCATCTAAAAAACTAAAAAAAACAAAAAAAGGTAAAAACTAAAAGAACTAAAAAAGAAAAAAAACTAAAAAAAGGAAAAAAACTGAAAAATAAAGGAGAAACAATCTAAATAAATGACGACACTCAAAGAGAAAGCGACCGGGACAAAAGGAATGTTCGATTAGCAATCAACAAAGCACCGGGACACAGGGAGTATAAATGACGACGACCGGGACACAGGGACATAACTACAAAGGGGACGCCGGAGTGCACAGGGGGATATATAAATGAATAAAATTAAGAATAAAATAAAAAAAAATAAAAAAGATAAAAACTAAAAAAAAAGTAAAAAGAAAAAACGAAAAAAACTAAAAAAGCTAAAAAAAAGGTAAAAACCAATAAAAAACTAAAAAGAAAAAAAGGAAAAAAAAACTAAAAAAACTAAAAACTAAAAAAAAACTTAAAAAAAAGGAAAAAACTGAAAAATAGAAGAGAAAAAGAAAACTAATAAAATTAAGAATAAAAATAAAAAAAATAAAAAAGATAAAAACTAAAAAAAAAAGTAAAAAGAAAAAACGAAAAAAACTAAAAAAGCTAAAAAAAAGGTAAAAACCAATAAAAAACTAAAAAGAAAAAAAGGAAAAAAACTAAAAAAAAATTTCATCTAAAAAACTAAAAAAAACTAAAAAAGGTAAAAACTAAAAAAACTAAAAAAAAAAAAAACTAAAAAAAGGAAAAAAACTGAAAAATAAAGGAGAAACAATCTAAATAAATGACGACACTCAAAGAGAAAGCGACCGGGACAAAAGGAATGTTCGATTAACAATCAACAAAGCACCGGGACACAGGGAGTATAAATGACGACGACCGGGACACAGGGACATAACTACAAAGGGGACGCCGGGGTGCACAGGGGGATATATAAATGAATAAAATTAAGAATAAAATAAAAAAAAATAAAAAAGATAAAAACTAAAAAAAAAGTAAAAAGAAAAAACGAAAAAAAACTAAAAAAGCTAAAAAAAAGGTAAAAACCAATAAAAAACTAAAAAGAAAAAAAGGAAAAAAAAACTAAAAAAACTAAAAACTAAAAAAAAACTTAAAAAAAAGGAAAAAACTGAAAAATAGAAGAGAAAAAGAAAACTAATAAAATTAAGAATAAAAATAAAAAAAATAAAAAAGATAAAAACTAAAAAAAAAAGTAAAAAGAAAAAACGAAAAAAACTAAAAAAGCTAAAAAAAAGGTAAAAACCAATAAAAAACTAAAAAGAAAAAAAGGAAAAAAACTAAAAAAAAATTTCATCTAAAAAACTAAAAAAAACTAAAAAAGGTAAAAACTAAAAGAACTAAAAAAGAAAAAAAACTAAAAAAAGGAAAAAAACTGAAAAATAAAGGAGAAACAATCTAAATAAATGACGACACTCAAAGAGAAAGCGACCGGGACAAAAGGAATGTTCGATTAGCAATCAACAAAGCACCGGGACACAGGGAGTATAAATGACGACGACCGGGACACAGGGACATAACTACAAAGGGGACGCCGGGGTGCACAGGGGGATATATAAATGACGATGGCGACTCAGGGAATGGTCGATTCACAGGTGGGACATAGGGACACAACTACAATGGCGCGTAACTAATATGGCGCATAACGACTTACGCGCGCGGGGGGGCTTGGGGGGGGGGCACGAAGCCCCCCCACCAACTAGGTGTTGGGGTGGCGCGAAGCGCCACCCCAACAGCTAGTTATATTATAATAATAAACTATATTATTTTACGTATTGCCAAAGATTATCCGGGTCGGCCAACCGTCCAGGGCTAAATTAAAAACAGCCGTCCCTGAGTGGAATAAGAAGATGTCGTGAGGAAGGTAAGGGAAATAGGGACTTCTATTGACGGTGTAAAGAGGGAGGCCTTGAATAGATTGTAATGGAGGAGGAGCCTGCGTAGCTGTGTTGGCCTCTAGCGTTTTGGTGAGTTATTAATAGTAGTAGTAGTTTAATTATAAATTAAGCTAGTTAAAACTTATTATTAAGGAATTCAGTAATTTTTCTACTACCAGCTTATTTAGCAGCTTCGGTGAAATACCGCGGGCAATATCTCAAGTCCCGCTAGTGTATACACATTCGCGAGAGTCTGGAAAAGATTTGTAATAGCGCCTACTATAGAATACAAAAATTAAGACTCGCTTGGTGAAGAATCGATACAGGTGTTTGGTATAAGATGCTGCACAATTGTGACATAGCTAAAAATTGTGATATGTATTGATTTTTTTTTAGGGTATGCCTATGATCCGAGCTGCGTTTACATCAACGGTACTGGCAGAGATTGGTATGAATTTTACATTCAACTAAATAGGTGTGGAACTTTAGGAGGAAACACGCATAATATGGATAGTCGAAAACAACCAACAGTAAGATTTTATATTTATATTTTACAAAATTATATAGAATATATTATATAAAATATATTTATATATAATATATTTATATATTTGATATAGTCTATAGGATAATTTAGTATTATACAATATATATAATATGTTATATTAATATACTAGCTGTTGGGTTGGCGCTTCGCGCCACCCCAACACCTAGTTGGTGGGGCGCTTCGCGCCCCCAAGCCCCCCCCGCGCGCGTAAGTCGTTACGCGCCATATTAGTTACGCGCCATTGTAGTTGTGTCCCTGTGTCATATAAATAGATTGTCAGGTTTACTGACTCTTGAACATGCAACATATAATTGTCCATGGGAAAAACAATCCGTATTCAGATCTATACCTCATTATTCTAATGATGTGTCCCTGTGTCCCGGTCGTCATTTATATTCCCTGTGTCCCGGTCGTCATTTGTGTCCCGGTGTCCCAGTTTGTAATTTCTCTTTGAGTGTCCTGGTTGTCATTTATATTCCCTGTGTCCTGGTCGTCATTTGTGTCCCGGTGTCCCGATCTGTAATTTCTATTCGAACAATCCCTGTGTCCCGGTCGTCATTTATATATCCCGCCTGTGCCCCGGCGTCCCCGTTGTAGTTGCGTTCCTGTGTCCCGGTCGTCATTTATATTCCCTGTGTCCCGGTCGTGATTTGTGTCCGGGTGTCCCAGTCTGTAATTTCTCTTTGAGGTTCCCGGTCGTCATTTATATTCCTTGTGTCCCGGTCGTCATTTGTGTCCCGGTATGTAATTTCATCAGTTGACAAACATGACGTCAGTCGACAAACAACTTCATGACGCATACAGCTCAATCCTTAGAATGACGTCAGTCGACAAACATGACGTCAGTCGACACACAAACATGACGTCACTCGACACACACACACACACACACAGACAACTTATTATTATATATATAGATTTTATATTTATATAAAATATATTTTAAATATTTAAATGTTCCGTTTTATATTATATTTATTTTATTTTTCTGATAGAGAAGAGCAATTTATTGAGAAATTTTTATTGCTGTTTAAGTAATTTTTTATTTTTATTACTTGCGCAAAACTAGAATTTTCAAACAGTTCGTGGTGACAAGCTGTAAGTAAGGAGCGACCCGGCTCAATAGTAACCGAAATTCAATAAACGGAATTTTTATACCAAGAGATACATCAAAAGAACTAATTTTTTATGCTGATTTTAAATATATAAGTTTCATCTAGTTTAATCTTACTCATCGAAAGTTACGAGCCTGGGAAAATTTGTCTTATTTTCGAAAAAATGGGGATACACCCCCTTAAAGTCCTAGATCTTAATGGATATCACATCAGCAAATTCAGCGTATTATAGAACCCTATTGTAGAGATTTCAATGTCCTATTTGCAAAAATGTTGAATTTCATATTTCGAATACACGATCACGAATGCGTGTTCATTAGTTTTTTTGTTTTGTTTTTTTTTTCCCAGGGATGATCATATCGACCCAGTGAACCTAGAATATTGTGAAAGGGCTTATTCGAACGGAAATTAAAAGTTATAGTACCCTTTTTCAGTGACCAAAAAATTGGAGGGCAACTAGGTCCCTTCCCACGTTCATTTTTTCCCAAAGTCACCGGATCAATATTTTTATAAAGCTATTTTTTCAGCATAGTCAAAAAATCTTATAACTATATCTTTGAGGGCGACTTAATACCCCACAGTCACTGGTGGAAGGGCTGCAAGTTATGAGCTTTGCCCATTATTTACATATGGTATTGGTTATTGGGAAGTATACAGACGTTTTCATGGGAGATTTTTCTGGTCGGGGATCGAGGGAAGGGGGTTAATCTTTTAACCCCTTTAGAGGGATCATCTTTCCATGGAGGAATTTTTCACGGGGGAAGAGAATTTCCATGAAGGGGGTGCTGGATTTTCCCGCATTATTTAAAAAACAATCAAAGATTAAATAAAAAAACAAGTTTTTTTAACTGACAGTAAGGAGCAATAGATAGATAGATAGATAAGTGTATTTCAAAAACCCGTGGGCCATATACACACAACATATAAATAAATAACAAACAAGCAAGGAAATTAACAACAGTACGAACACGCACAAAAAACAGAATTAAACGCAAAAAGTACCAAATCTAACTACAAAAGAAATTAATCATATAAAACTTTTTCTTCTTATTAAAGATTTTTCTATATATACTCCCACTCGAAATATTGTGGTTGGGTTACTATTTTGTAGAATACCCGGAAGCATCAAATTAATCCCATGCAAATAAATTTCCCGTAAATCCAAGAGCACCGGGCATTTCCGGAGAAAATGATCCAAGTCTTCATCATCATCTTTACAAAGAGGACAAAGATACCGCCTATCAGGACCAACTATCATTTTATTTTTGTCGAACGTTTTTTGCCTGTTCTGGATTGGAAGACAATTTGCCCTAAGCTGAATCCAACGACGTAGAATCATAGCCGGTAAATTAAGTTTAAAATAAACTTCCTCCCCAAAACTAGGTTTTGCCTGATTATAATGTTGTAGGGTTGTAGAATCAAGAACCAGCCCTTGCCAATGCTGAATTTCCTGACTCTCTAATATAAATCGTACCTGGCTTTCTAAATTTGCTGGTACATCGCGAGAGCAAAGACCATTATTCCATAAATAAGGCATTCCTACTTTTTCTAGTAATGATTTAATTTGGGATGGCCACGAGGTTTTTAAACCACATTTCAACATCTCTTCATATGCCACTCTTACTAGTCTATCTTCATTACTCTTAGTTAACTTCAACCAGAATCTAAGCATTAAAATATACCTACGTAGCTTTAAAGAAAACAGGCCCATATCACCTTTCAGAATCTGTGAATGAGTTGTCTGATGTAAACCAAACACTCTTTTATAATACTGGAGCTGAAGGGACTCCAGTTGCTGCACCGTTTCTCCACCCCATATCTCTGCTCCATATTCTATTACGGGTAAAATTTTTGTGTTAAATATTCTTTTATGCATTTTTAGGTTTTTGATCCCCATTATCGTCGGGTTTCTAAATATAGCTGACATGGCCACCCTACCTCTCTTAATTATTTCATCAACATGACTCCTTAGGCTTCCATTTTCCGATAAGATAAAGCCTAAATATTTTATTCTTTTACTTATAAATAGTTCCTTATTATTAAATTTAAACGTATATTTTTCATCGTCCCCAACCTTCCTTTTTTTAAAAATAACAACTTCGCTCTTTTCAGTATTCAGCCTTAACTTTTTTATATGCAAATATTCGTCTATGAGATTCAAAAGAGTCTGTAGATCTTGCGGTTTATTAGCCACCAAAGCAATATCATCTGCAAATAATAAGAGAGATAGTTTTTGAGTCCCTAGGCTAACTTTCGGAGCCCATCTATTCTCTAGAAAATTAACAACATCATTAATAAAAATATTAAACAACTTAGGTGAAAGGGTGCTGCCCTGTTTTACTCCCCGCTTAATATCAAAAAGCTTCGAAAACCTATTACCAACTTGAATGATTCCACTCACACAAGTATACATGCTCACTATCAATCTAACAAATGAATGGGGAAGGCCAATATTTAGCATGGCATCCTTCAATAACTCTCTGTCGACACTATCAAAAGCCTTATGGAGATCCAGAAATCCCACATAAAGACAAGTTTTACCCTTTCCATATTTATCTATTAATGCCTTTAAAATAAACACACTATCTGTCGTCCCATACCCTGTCCTGAAACCTCCTTGTTCTTCATGTATAAAATTATTTGTATTTAACCAATTGGAAAGCCTGGTATCTAATATTTTCTCCAAAACCTTACTTAAAGCAGGGACAAGTGCTATTAAACGATAATTTTCATGAGCCTTCGGGTTTCCTCTCTTAAAAAGTGGTATAAACAATGATGTCTTCCAAGCGCTTGGCCATTGCCCTGACCTTAACACCTTATTACAAAGAAGAACAATTATCGGTATCAAAATGGAAAGAAAATTCTTAAATAACAATATTGGTATACCATCAACACCCGCAGCAGTACCACCTTTTAAATTCTTAAATATTGACTTAATCTCTTGGCCATTCACATCACCCACTAAATCGTAATCATGTTCTCTCATGGGATAAATAACCATCTCTGGGGTATGCGCTACCTCCTGAAGATCTGCACAAACACCTTCTAAATTATTTAGGTAATCAGGCCATGAATCAGCTTCCGGAACAGCCTGGGTATTAACATTTCTCCTTCCACAATCATTCTTTATATAGCCCCAAAACTTTTTAAAATCTTTATTTCTAAAATCATCAGCGATATCCAGTTTCTTCTTATGCTCGTACTCTTTTTTTTTTCTTTTTATTAAACTTTTATATTCTCTTCTTTTATCTTTATAATTAGCCAATTTTAGACTTTGATCTTCCGCGCTATCAAAGTCATTCAAACGATTTAATAAATATTTTGCTTCTTCTTTCATTAACTTGCAATCCAAGTCAAAATATCCCTCATTCTTTTTTAATTTTTTAGTTAGGCCACATGATTCTGCACAACTGCCCATTATTTCATTTAACAGCATAATTACACTATGTGCATCTTTTTCATTATCTTCTAACGCTTTCAAATTATTTTTTACATGCGAGTCCAAGAGCTCCCTTCTAAATGCCTCAATATCTTTATCTGTTAAATCATTTCTAATTCGTTTTCCTAAACCTATTTTTCTATAATCCGCATTATAGAAATTTCTTAGTCGTGAACCGTGTTTCGCAAACTGCCCAATCTTCACCTCAAGCATAATAGCTCTATGATCAGATCCAACTAAATCTAATACTCCCATATTTATTGATTCAGGTACAAATTGCGTATTAATTAGCACATAATCTACAACACTTGGAGTTGGACCCGAAAGGCAAGTGAACTCGCCCCTACCCTTATCCTTCCCAAACCTACCATTCGCAATCATCAGACCATGTTCCCCACAAAACGCCAGGAGCTTTCTTCCCCATACATTTATTTTTCTTTTTTCATCCTTGTTGCTTCGTGGTATTCTACAACAAATTGGGACAAAATCACCTAAATCTGGGATCAACACATCTGGGATCTCAGCCTCCAGGCCGGTATAAGCATTGAAATCCCCCATTAACACACAATCCAGATCTTTATAACTTTCTTGTATTAACGAAAATTCTTCCCCTAAAATTTCCCAAGTATTTTCTCGATTATACGAACTATTCTGTGGAGGTATATACACTACACCCAAAATTAATTGCTTCCCACATTTCAAATAAATAGACAGCCAAAGCAAGTTTTCAGATCTACTACTAATTTTCTCATAGCCGTCAATAGCAGATGCTTTAACCAAAACCAAAATGCCACCATAATGTCTATTATTTCTTGCTACATTACGCACGGTCTGTTCAACGAAATACCCGGGGAGAGGTGATATAGGAGAACAATCGTTCCATGTTTCAATCAGAGAAATCACATCAAACGAAAATAAATCGTCATATAAATAGGTCAACTTATCACGTAATCCTTGTATGTTCCATGACACTAGACTCAGTATATGGCCCTCTATATCCTATGTTTCTACGCCTTCTGTTAGCACGTTAACATCACTAGCCTTTGGTTGAGATTGCTCGTTACTAGTCTTAGTCGGGGGAAAGGCAACATGATAATACTCACGAGTGCGGTTATTTATATCCGCTAACTCACTTCGGTGTTTATTGTAATAAAAATCACGTGAAAAACCACCACGATGTCTATCATTAAACTTCTTTCTTGGCGAATGGCTTCCTTTGGGTGCTACATTACGAGTACCTGGTCGAAACAAGTCATTTGGGCTGACAATAGCACTAGAAGGTCTTTTAGCTGTCGATACTGCCTGAGGAGTGGTGGTCGATGGTACTAATGTCTCAGTATCACTATCACTGGCATCACTAACTAGCCTCATCGGAATATTATTGGGATCATTTGGGAGCCTAGCACTAAAGGGTGGACCAGATTTTTGTACTGGCTTCAAATTACGCTTAATCTCGACTATTGAATTTCCATCATACCTGAATATTCGGCCTTCGATGAATAGTTTGTCACCTCGTAATTTTGCATCACGGCCATCATTTTGCGCAGTAGTTAACATTTCCTTTAAATGTTTACGGGCCTCCCTTTGTATAGCTGTGTAATCCGGAGCCACCGATAAACCAAACCTTCTTAATACGGAGCTGTTTCTTAAAATATAGTCTCTGATTTCAACCGAGTTTAGCTTTACTACTATCGGCCCTGATTTCAATCTAAAAATGTCACGTATATCACTTCGATTTATCCCGAGAGACGGCATAGTACGATTTAATAACCCCGTTATTTCTTGCTTCAGAGTATAATCGCCGAGTTGTTGAGGGGTGTAATTATAGAAGATTAAATTCGTTCTTTTCTGCTCTGCTTCGAGCTTGTTGGCTCGTTCATAAGAGACTGCTAGGTTAGATTTCACATTTTTCAGCTCTTTTTTAATTTCATCATTTGTCTTAGCATTGTTAGATAACTGCGTAATAATGTTACTTAACTGTACTTGTATGGCATCAATGCTATCCGAAAGTTCAGGAATCGTATTAACTTTCTGCGAAAGCACCGCTAATAAATCCAGTTTAAAATTAATTTCTTGCAAGAACTGGGCACTTTGCATTTTCTCGGCCTCTCGTGTTTGGACTGCCATTTACACCCTTATAAACTTATCAAAGTGCAAAATATAAAACCTTTATCACTCCTTGATTTGATCCAGTATCGCTAATTAGCAATAAGACTTTTTTTCACCATTCGAAAAAAATCACAATATTGGCTCAAAGCCACGCGGGAGAGAAACGTTATTTCAATCTTGGTTTAAACTAGTTAGTTACACAATTTGTCTAAATGTAAGCATGGATGTTATCCGAAAGAAATGAAATCTGGTTTTGTTGTTAACTCCTTGAACTCTGAATGAAAACTTTCATTCTGAACTGAATGAAAATTGAACTCTGAATAAATTAGTAAAAAACTTAAAACGAGCAGAAATTATTACTTATGTGGGGGGGGGGGTTCGTACCCTACTCAATACCTCGATCTTTGTACTAAGGTATTTTTACTAATTTAAAAGAGCTATTTATTCTAAGTAAACGGCCTTTGTGATTCAGGGGTCATTCTTAAAGAATTGGTATAAAATTCGAATTTCAGCGTAAAGAGCGAGGCATTGACGAGGTGTGAACCCCTTTATATACGTAATGAAATTATCCGAATATAGAATTTTGTTTCGTCAAGTTAATTCCTAAGCTACGTATTTTTATTGCTAATAAAAACGTTCCTAAATAAAATTGAAAGTTCTAGTTCCCTTTTTAAGCAACTTAAAAAATTAGAGGGCAACTAGGCCCCCTCTCCCATCCCCTTTTTAAAACCGTCCGATCAAAATTTTGAAAAAACCATTTAGCCAGGAAATGTGAAATTAATATGCAAATTTCGTTTTATTTATTCATGTAGGGCGAACCAAAACTAAAACCTGTATTAATTCAAAAATGTTCAGAAATTAAATAAAAAAAAGGGTTTTTTCAACTGAAAGTAAAGAGTGACATTAAAACTTAAAACGAACAGAAATTATTCCGTATATGAAAGGGGCTGTCCCCTCCTCAACGCCCCGCTCTTTACGCTAAGTATTAAAAATAAACTTGAAAAAAGTTTATTTTTAAAGTTCATTAGAAGAAAATAATAAAATTAATTATTAGTTAACTGAAGCTTGAAAATAACTTTGCTAATAAATGAAGTTTTTGTTAAGTTTTTGGTCCGACAACTTTGTGGGAGATACGAGAAGAGCGTTAATCAACATCCGGCCCCGGGCGCAAGAGAGGCCAGAGCCACCACTGCATATGGAGGTCCTTTTAACTAAAATTTTGATTACAGATTTCCCCAATCTTTTAGGGTTGTGCAAGTCTCCACTTAAAAAATTCGCACAATCAGATGTTTTTTACTATCCTTAGCACCTTAACTTTATAAGAAAGCTGAAGCGTGAAAAATTGCAATATGTCGGGAGAAAATGCTTTCAATTTGGCCAAACAACAGCTTCATTAGTCTCATGATAAGTTCCAAATTAAAAAAGAAAATTCATTACATAAACAAAAGGGTCATAATTTCCATTTAAACAGACTTTAAAAGTTCAACACCTTCAGAAGTATGTCTGAAACAAATATTGGAAGTTTAAGAAGTTAATAACCTGAACCGGAGGACGCAGTCGCTTTTCGTGAATTTTGTAAACAATTGGGAGCAAAAAATCTATTTCAAAAGAAACTTCTCGCATGACACTAGCATTAAACCTAAAATAATTTCCGCTCTTTTCAGACTCAGAAACCTGGAGTTTTTTTTTACTATTCAACTAATAACTTCAATTTTGATTCTTAATTTGCATAAAAAATATTGTGAAAGGATAATCCTGCTTTTTTCCGTAGAGATGAAACAACGTTTTCACAAATGAAATACCAATTTTAATTTGAGAGGAATAGTTTAGATATGGAATAACCACTCAACCGCAAAACATTTTTAATGTCAGAAGGATTTGTTCAGCTAAATTTATTCAGAAGAAGAGATTCATTCTTTGAACATTTTCCTACGGAGAAGGGTTGAAATGGCCTGGACACGGTCCGCAGATATAATATGACAAATTCCCAAAGGTTGTCCTTGTCGTCCAACCGTCAACGGTCAAACGAAAAGCAGGTCGTACCTGAATAGGGTGGGAGGATGTTGTAAGAAAAGATTTAAGGAAATGGGGAACTTTGTAAGAAGGTGTAAAGAGGGGGTATTGAATAGGTTGGGATGGAGGAGGACCATGTATCGCTGGGTTAACCTTAGGTGTCTTGGTGCTGCAGTGAGTTGTTAGTAGTACTAGCAGCAATATTCTGGTATTTTGAATTCCCTTAATTTCATAATTCGGACCCACATTTCAGTTAATTCCCCGTGAAAAGGATACCTTGGGACATGGCAGGATACAGCAGGGAAAAATTTTAATCTAATTTTTGTTTATTTAAATATTTGCTCCTACCCTTTTGGCTATTTGAACTCCTGGTTAATCGAATTTTTTCTGCAATTTTTTGAGTTTCAAATTATCGATAGTCAACTTTTTTTTGTAGACACAGACACAGGGGGAGGGATTTTGGTTTTTTCTTGGCCTATCCCCTGAAATCTCCGTTTTTACTGTTTTCCCAAATATTCATAGTTTCCGTTTTGTATTTACTTTTTTATTCATCTTTCCTCTCTGAATTTGAAAAAAAAAAAATAAGCTCGATAGTAGCCTTTTTCTAAGGCATTTGGGTCTATATATCCTCGAGACAACCATATTTCTAAGACATTTTTCATGTTTCTTATTTTTTTTTATATAACACAGGTCTACAAAAAAATGTCTTTAATGGCTAGGTTATAGAACTAGTATTAAGTAAATGCGTGTTGCTGAGTTCTTCGTATATTAGTTTTTGTTTTATTTTTTTTTCTAGAAAAATTTTATGTGGAACACAATAAGCGTGCAGTACAACTCCCTCATAGAAGAAGAATGGGACGAGCATTTCAAGGTCACATGTGAATATGGCTACGATTTCTGGAAAACTATTTCTTTCCCTTTCTTAGACGTGGAGTAAGTATTTTTATTGTATCCTTTTTACATATACTAATAAATATATAATTCTTCAACTTGGGAAACTTTAACACATCATGGTAGATTTGGTAATAATGTGGTTATTTGTTTATCGCTATTTATTCCCTTTCGCTAGGTATGCCTTCACGCTTTTTTTAAGCTTTGGGTACGCTCCAGAGGACTTATATTTAATTTGTTATCGTTGTTTGTGTTCTAAAGCTAACAGATATTAAAATTTTGGTCAAGGCTTTCACTAGTTGTCCAGAAAATCTAGCATGTCAGCCAATTTTGCTTAGTTTGAGCATATAATGTCATGAATTTGTAGTTTCGAACCATTTTAGGATGAAAACGATTACAAATAACAATCTTTTATTATGGTTTATTAGAATTAATTGTAATCATGAAAAATAATAATTCATTACAATTAATTGTAACTACAATTAATTATATTTTATTATATAAAAAACAAATATTATAATTAATTTTAGGTGGAAGGCACCCTTTGCCTAATACAATTTTGCAAAATCTCATAGAGTCGCATGAATTGAAGCTACAAAGCCTATCGGATTACATTCATAAAAAGAAAAAAATTGAGATTTTACTATTTTGTGAGGAACAGAGAAAAAATAGCTGACCACCTTTCCCAAACACAAGATTCTAAACTCCTCCATCCTATAAAAGGCTGCTCCTGAAAGTGAAAAGTCGATCCCCCAGCCGTGTGACAAAACTTACCAAACTATTTATAAAATAATTCACATTTTAATGAAATTTTCAGACTATATTTAATATCTAAAATGAGACATGCACGCTTTCCTTTGAGCTTCAGTCATAAAAAAAAAACAAATAGTATCATGTGATGGGTCCGTTCCTGTCTCTTCAGATACCCCTCAGGTACCCGTACAGCATCATGTGGTTGTTGTCATATTAGTATTTGGATTGGAGTTAAGGACGCTTACCATTTACCAAAAGTATGACAAGAATGACAAAGTCGTGTCTTGATTTGGCAATTATTTGCGAATTTGTTGATCTGATTTTTAATTTTGAAAAAACTGTTACCAAAAACAATCAGTTTTTTCTCTTCGTGATGGTTTTAGTTGATCTTAAGAAGTTGTGTCTAAATTCTTAAGCTGAAAAACAGAATCAGTGGTGAAAAAGCGATCCAGAATTGACTAATTGCGGAGTATGTATTTACTACTGGCTTTTTAGGCTCTTCACTTACTAGAGCAGTATTATTACGAAGGATGTTGAAGGTAGGGAAAATGTTAAAAATAGAATAGCCAAAATCAGGAAGGTTTTTTCCAAAATTAAAAAAAAACTTTGGAAGCTGCAGTGACGGCAGTACTCAAGTATAATTCTGAAACATGGGCACTTTGAAAGACGGTGTAGAATTTGTTAGATGTTTTCTTGAGGAATTCTCTAAGGATTATTTCGGGTACATGTCCGACTGACTGTATTTTAAACAGTAAGCTGTACGAAAAATGTGGTTCTGTCCTGATTTCTAGAGTTTTAATAAGAAAAATGTGGAGATGGCTAGGACACATTCAAAGGATGAAGGATGACAGATTACCAAAGATTGTCCTTTTGGCCGACCATCTAGTGCAGTGGTTCCCAGCCGATTTTAGGCCATGCCCCAACAAGGCATTTCTGAATTCCTGATACCCCCTCATGACATAATAGTTTCGTTACTCAAAAATTTACACGTATTCACCTGAAGGAATCTAAAAAGGCTATTAACGCTGTCTCCTTTTTCAAGTCCTCATTTGGGCAGGTTTATTACTAATGAAAATTTTTGCCTGTGCAACACCTTTTATACAATGCGTGACGTCAATGCAATACTATCATGAATCTTTTCTGCTCTTTAAATGCATATAAATGTGACGTCATTCACAGGGCATTTATTTTTTATTAAAGCAAATAATGACGAAGACCACACTGCCTTTCCATAATACAAATACAGAAGAGAGAATAATGAGGACTTTTTTCCCAAGACAGTGAATGAATAAAACCTATTTGAATATTTTGGCCCTATATCTAAGGGCTGTCTTCAGCAAAGAAAATAATAAACAATAACATACTTACAATAAAAGTTATTGGTTAAAATCCATTTCTAAAATAGCCTATAGCCAATAGATTAAAAAATAGACTTTTTAATCTGTTTTAAAAAACGGGTTTTAACCAATAACTTTTATTGTGTGTTATTGTTTATTATTTTCGTTGCTGATAACGGCCCTTATATAGAGGGTCGGAATATTCAAATAGGTTTTGTTCATTCACTGTCTTGGGAAAAGAAGTCCTCATTCTTCTCTCTTCTGTATTTGTTTTATTAAAGCCCTAGAGTATAGTCAGTTGAAGGTTGCACGACCTCCTCCTGACTCACCAAAATACTACCAAGCCCACCAGTGGGGCCCGTGCCCCACGTTGGGAATCACTGATGTATGGTCAAAAATTTCAGACATATATACGACGCCCTAGAAATTATGGCAATTAAAAAGGCATTAACTTGGTTCCTATAGGATGCAAATTACTTAGTATGATGATACTCCTCATACTTATACATGTTGTTGACACCGCTTTAAGGAAATAACAGTGTGGTCTTAGGAAAAGGATATGCCGGACAAATTTCCACTCTTGTATTAATAATTGAGAAAAGCCTGAGCTATCAAACCCCTGTAGTCTGTAGCTTTGTAGATTATAAGCAATCATTTGATTTAGCCAAAAGAAGAGCTTTAGGGGAGATCCTATCTTTGTATGGTATAACAGATAAATATCTGTTATACCATAGCTTATGATATAACATAATATATTGGTAACCTATAAATTGGTAACTTAAATACATGAGAGCCAGAACTAAGGTAGGATAAGCTTGTTTTGATAATACTTGGTTGTTCTACATTTCCTTGTTTTTTTCATAGGCATATATTTTGCGGGTGATACCTAACATGGGGATACCATAAGTAATTTATGGTAGGCACGCCACTTGCCTGGGTAGAGAATTTAAAGTGCCGACAACTTATAGGCAAGTGTGTATTCTCCTGATGAACCCTTGTGTTGAGTTGTTGCCTCTGAATTATTTGTCTTTACCGTTTTTATAGTTTGGTAAATGACGACTTATACTTATTGACGACACGACTGCCTGTCCACGGATTATTCTTTATGGTTGATTGTGCATGGCTACGCTATTTGACCTATGTGATTGTATGGATGAGTAGGGTTAAGGCCTCATTCAAGTGCTGGTCTATCTAAATCACTAATGTAGGAAAACAGTCTTCCTTTTCTCCTTCTGTCTTCTTTTTTTTTCTTTTTTTTTTAATGTGTTTGTGCTGTTGCATTGGTGATTTCCCTTTTCATTATATTAAAGTGATTAGTACTATGTGCAACGATGACATTGCTCCGGTTAAGGCAGGAAATAAGGTTAGTTGTTGCTTTCGTATTTAATTAGGAAATAATCAGGGATTTATTCTATCCCCATTTACATGCATCATGATGAACTCTTTGCTAAAGAACATGGCAAAGGCTATAGAAAAATGGAACTTTCCTAGACTTTGGTTATGCTGATGATCTGAGAGTCTTAGGTGAAAATGTTAGCAAAGTGAATGAGGTTTTCGAGGTTTGGAGAGGTCAGGGCGCAAGAATAGGCTTGCTTAAAAATTAACATTAAAAAGACTAAGTCTTTTAAACTGAGAATAAGTGAAGTTGAAAAAGTGATGTTGGGTAACGAGATGATCAATCAAATAGACAGATTACATAGATACATACATACATACCTGCATACATACATACTTACACTTACACAGATACTATTATTCCTAGAGACTGCGGATGTTGTGAAGATGCTAAAAGTAGAATAGACAAGGCACAAGGTGTTTTTTGCAGTTGAAAAAAGTTTGGACGAATATTAAGATAAAACTGCAATCCATGATTAGAACATTGGAAGCTACATTAATGACAGTGGTTAAGCATGGTTCTGGAACTCAGCCGCTCCGAAATACAGAGGATGGTTAATTCGATAATTTCCAGAGGAACTGTCTACAGATTCTTTTGGGTGCCCATCTGACTTACCGTGTTTCAAACAGCAGGCTGTACGGAATATAGTTCTATCCTGCTTTCTAGGGCTATAATAAGAGAAAGGTTGAAATTTCTGGGACATATTCTGCGAATGAAGCATGACAGATTGCCAAAGATTGTCCTTTTCGGCTAACCATTGAAGTCCAGACGAAAAGCAGGATGTACGCGAATTTAGCGGGTAGGGGTCATAAGAAAGGATTTAAGGGAAACTAGTACTTCTTGGGAGGGTGTAAAGAGGATGGCTTTAAATGGAATGGATCAAAGACATAGCTATTAGATTTTCTGACTGTAATGAACAAAGTGCCTATCTTAGAATTTTAATCCCGAAAGTTTGGGGAAAAAATCAGCGTGGGAGGGGGATTAGTTGCCCTCCGATTTTTGGGCCACTTAAAAATGACACAAGTACTTTTAATTTCCATTCGAAAGAGCCCTCACGTGATATTCCAGGATCACTAGGTCGATACGATCACCCTGGGGAAAAAACAACAAAAAGCCAAATGAACACACATCCGTGATCTTTCTTCTGGCAAAAAAAATACAAAGCTGCACTTTTTTTAGATAGGAGCTTGAAACCTCTACACTACGGTTTCCTGATTAGCTGAATCAGATGGTGTGATTGTCATTAAGATTCTATGACTTTTAGGGTGTGTTTCCCCTTTTTCGAAAAAAAGGCAAATTAACTCAGGCTCGTAACTTTTGATGGGTAAGACTAAATGTGATGAATCTAATTATTCTGATGTATTTCTTGGGATCAAAATGCGGTTTTTTACTGCTTAGGTTGCTATTGAAACGGGTCACTCCTTACTTACAGTTGGTTACCACGAACTGTTCGAAAAGAAGTTGTCCTACTTTGTATTACTTATTATGGTAAGTGAGATGATCCTTTCCATTCCAGTACTACTCTTTTTCTGGGCATGTTTTTTTTCTCTTTTCTTGTATTGTTGCGTTGCAAGTTTGCGCAACGCAACAATAATTTTTTCCAAATAAATAATTTTCCAAAGATAACGCAATAATCAAATTCTTTCTTCAAAATACTCGGTTTATTATAATTTGAGAAATTAATTTTACAATAAGACATCTCCAAAGGATAAAAAAGTATTATTTTTTGGTTTAAGTACCGTCAATCTTCTTTTCTCTCTAATAAGTTTCATGAAGAAAATTGTATTCTAATTTCGACAGCGCAAATGTCAAAACGATGACACTAACGTTTGTTTTCAGAGTCGCCACGGGAAACCCCGTGGTATTCACCTTGGCCCCTCCTGAGTGTCACATGGAAATACGTCAAGGCTATGGTACTACAGGTGCTCGCGTGAGTGGCCCAGTTCGTGTTGGTGACCCTTTAACCCTTATGGTGTACATGCGATCCCAGTACGGTAAGTCGATGAACTTAATACGCGGAAGTCATATTTTTTCTTTGCAAAAGGACGTTGAATTTTTCTTTTTAGTTTTTATCTTTGTTTACGGTTGATTTTTCAGATCTAATTTTTCTCTTTTTGGTAACTCACTGCCTTCCGATAGTCTTAGAACAAACAATTCCTATATATGGAATTTGATTATTTTGTTTTCCTTGTCTTATCCTGGCTTACTAAGAAAAAAAAATTTCCCGGAAAAAAATGTTTGCTTTTCCTTATTCATCTATCGCTAAAAGTATTTTTTCAAGTTTTTATTTTGCTACTATTTCCTGGCCTTCAAAGCACATTTGCACAAATAATTACCGTGTTCAAGTCAGCTTTTTACTTTGTCCCAACGCCATCCTGGTTAATTACAATCAAGAAATATCGATTGGTAAATTCCTTTAAGGCAAAATGAATCGGGAAATTATACAGAAATTTCTTTGGGGGAGGAGGATAAAGCACACTAAATGATTTGAATAAGAAGTGCCTATAACTTTTAGAGAAATTTTCAAATTCGTGGGGGGTGCTCTCCAGCGCACGTCCCTGCACCAAATTTTTTGTTGTTTATTACAGTGGGATGCTATTTGATTTCAAACTAATGTATATACCTTAAAACTTTTGACAATTAAAAGCTAAAAACACCTCAATCTTTACTAAGTTAATATTAGGGGATTTACTTTAAATTTAGAAGTTTGTACAGACCTCTGAGACAGTTTCTAGATTTCTTTGACGCCAACGCTTGAAATAGAACAATATAAATGAATGCTGGAATGTATCAGTTTTTTATTCCACAACTAGCACTATAGAAATAAAAACACTAAAAGAAAGAAAAAGGGTGAAAAAAGTAGGTGGATAAAACCCCTGAAAAGTCCCCCCCCCTTTGCAGAGCAAATAAATAAAAAACAAACTTGCATTTATTAGTCATTTGTTTGTTTTAAAGAAACTAAAAAAAAAAATACTAAGAAATCAATCCGAAGCTGAGATTAGTTGTCAGTAAGTCTGTGATCTGTAAAACTTTGATTTATTTATTATTATTATTATTTATTATTACTATTATTACTATTATATTATTATTATAATATTATAATATTATTTATTATACTTTATTACTATTATTATTTGATTTATTTGATTTGAATTCAAGCCAATGGCCCTAATAACAACTTTGTAGCAGCACATTCTGACGAATGTGCTATTTGACCCTTAACTTTTTAGTATGACTATAAAAAAAAAACTCAATATATTTCAAATTTAGTAATAATAAATAGCACATTTTTTGACTTACGGTATGTCAAACTATGAAAAAATCCTTCTCAGCAGGGATTAGTAATTTACTTTCAAAATGCTTCTTCAAATTAGTCTATAAATGTTATATCTTCCATACCCGTCTCTTCTTTGCTTTTTCATGGGTTGCTTCTCTTTTATACTCAGGGGTTTGCTTTTTATACTTTATATTTGCTTTTATGAAGCTACTTTTGATTCAGACTCTGAAGCTTTACATAGACCATGTATTTGATTTCTTGTTTTTATCTCTTAAACCATGACGCATAAAAATTCCTGAATTAAAGATGGTGCATTTCCAGTCAAATACTATTCTAAGAACCCGGAGAAATCTGGGGAAGGTAAGCAGGAAGGGTATGCGAAAGCATAGGATGGTTGGCCCCCAGCCCCCCATTGCACTTTGTGGCTGAAGGGCCACAAAACGGAAATCTACTCCGCTGGTAGAGACACTAAGGGTCTATTGTCGTCTTATTCACTTAATGAGAAACTAATTCTGAGACACAAAAACATTATTTTGTATTGTTACACATTTCTTGAATATTTTAAAGCAAGCTTATTCAAAACATTCTTGTTTGGATTAATTTATTGTTGACCATAATTCGCCGTTTTATTGGACTGATTTATCATCAGTATTATAAACTTCAGGGAAGCGATTTTTTCATTGAAAATTTATATCGCCCATAGTAGAGAAAAAATAATTGATTTGTTTTTATGATGGACGTAAGTCATATTTGGGTTCAAGAACAACCCCATTCCTTAAAGTAGTAATGACAGCAAAGATAAATTCTGATTGTTTGAATTTGGCACGTGGATACTTACACAACTACACAAGTGTAAATTAAGAAAAATTAGAATCCAAATTTTAATGAAAAAACCTACAAATGGAGCTGCGTAGTTTTTAGCGGCAGCATTGCCAAATTCAAAAATAAGAAACTTGGGTAATAAATCAGCAAGATAAGGCAACATGGCACCAAAACGACTAAGAAGGTGGTGCTTTTTCCACATGTAAGAGATAAGCAGTGGTAACTCCCCCCAATTTTTTAAAAAATACCCTTTTTATGTCTTTTCATTGAAATCCTATTTTGTATTTTTATTGGAAAAAGAAGATTGACTTTATTTTGAAGCTCCACTTGTCTTTTGGAAGGCAACTTGGACTTGTTGGACTTGTTGGACAATGGACTTGTCCATTGGTAACCAGTTCGTCATTGTTTTCAAGTTGAGACAAATTGCGTCAAACAAAATAGATTTGTCTACAAATAGGTTAAATTGGTTCTGAATTTAGCCAGAATGTATGAAAGAAATATATCAAGAATACCAGAGCTCGAAGTAGCAAATCAAATTAGAACAAAACCAATTTAATAAAATAGAATAAACGAAACCTTTTCTTTATAAAAATAATTGAAGAAAACAAATAAAAATCAAGGTGCCTCATTAAGAAAGATAATGAATAATTTATTTTTAGACGGCTTCGACATCGTCGTTAGCGAATGTTACGCACACAATGGAGGATCCAAAAGAATTCAATTAATAGACCACAATGGGTAAGTCATTCATCGCTGATTCTTTGGAATTAAACTGAAACGGTTTCCAGTGAACGTGGTCCGCTATGTCTTGTTATATATTTGGGTTAAATTTAATCGTAACGGTAGCTATTATCCTAACTTCGATATGTTTATTCATCTGGAAATTTCAACACGTAAGAATTATGACTCAGCGAAAGTAAACTTTGGGCTGCGTGATCAATATGCGTGCTTAACGTTATTAAAAATGACTTAATACAGTTTGGGACAATTTTTTTTTTTCATTGATTCTCATTAAAACTAGGCATACAATTGAAGACGATAGTAGTGCTGCCAAATAATGACGATAATAATGACGATAATGACGATAGAGTGCTGCCAATAATGAAGAAGTGCTGCCAATGACGATAGTAGTGCTATAAGATTAAATTCAAAAATCTCATTAAGAATTTATGCTGAAACAGAATCTGTTTCAACACAAATCATTTGGATTTTTTTGCCAATATAATTGGTCTCTAGTTAATACCAGGTTCGCTGCTCCTTTGGGTATATACTTGGAGTAGCAACTTCCTAAGTTTGAGACACAGAGGGATCTAAGCTAGGGGTACTGGTTCACTCACCCTGGTATACTTTGAAAACTAATAAATAAAATAGATGGCATTAACGGTAGCTCTATACAAGCTAGAGCAGTCATCAATACATTCTAGGAGAAATAAAAGTTTGACTCCTGTGACTCTATATTTTTGGTTTTTGGTGCTTAGATAATATATCATCGGAAACTTATCTCGTATGTTGTTTTAAATACTGTTTACTTTTGTTTTTCTAGCTTTACAGTCTATCAATTAATGAACACTTAAGCATCCCTCCCATTGTCCTGCTAGCAATGGATAAAAAAAAGACACATCAGTACTATTATTGCAAAAAATGAGTCTCCTTGTTGTTCAATCACAGGACTGTAAGCTGCTTTTGTAGGGTTTTTTAGCCATGGTGACTCTATTGGTGTACTTTTATTTCAATCTGACGCCATTTTTGAAGTTTCAGGTTCTTTTTCAAAATCCCTATAAATTTTATTTTGAAATAACATTTTACTAGTGAGACTAATCGAGATAATAGTTACCATTCCTGGATCAGCTACAAATGTGATTTTTTTTTTCTCACTAGACATTTTTTAAATGCGCATTTTAATTCTCGGTTGCTATGAGCCGTGGTTCATTATTTGCTAGATTGCAGCTACTGCTGCAACCATTGTAATTCCGTTAATACCATGCAATCCCAAGTGATACTCTTCATACACACAGCTACCATGGTGTCTATATAATTTTTTTGATTCTAAGTTTTTTTTATTCTAATTAGTAATTACAATCTTTTTTTTTCTTGGGCAATTCCACGTATAAGTGGCAGGGGGTAGGTGACTAAAAACAAAAAAAAAAGAACTAAAATTTTGAATTAAACTGTAATAAAGCAGAAGAAACCATGAATCAAGCATACGAAAAACCAAGCCAGAATGAATTAAAGATCAATCGCCATTTAGATTGAACAAAAATTCTCTGCTTAGTGATTGACTTAAATCACCTAAATACACAATTTTCCTAGAAAAGTGTTGTCAAATGATATTAATTTAACACTGAGGAAAATAATAGTTAAACCTTTTAATATTCTTTCTGTCCACAAGCTCACATTACTCTCAGTTTTACGGCTATTTCATTTTATTACTCAATTATTTATTTTTTTCTTGTTTGTCATACATTAAAAGTAATAAACAATTTCGAAGACCCATTTACAAAGATAAAAACAAAATATTTTCGGTAAGCACCGAAATAAACAACAAAAAACTCGCAAATTCTCTCAACTACCGCGGTTTGGTAAACCGCGGTAGTTGAAAACCCGCATTGAAAATTGTTTTCAATGCGGTTTGGTATTCTGCTGAGATGTATATGCTAATCCACATCTTAAAGGTAGTATAAGAATGCTTTCAAAGCTACTGAATTTTGTAAACTGGACCCTTCTTCTTCCCCCTTATATGTTTACGAGGTAGGGAGATTCCTTCATTTTCTCTCAAGTTCTTGCACTGATTATTGTGTGTCTCTATTTAGGTTCAGATGACATCTGCAAGAGTGAAGATTTTGGTTTTTGGTGACAATAATGCTTCTCTAAAATCTTTATCATCATGGTTGTAGGGTCGAATGCAACCTAGTAAAGAATGGAGTGTGGCCTTTAGTAAAAAAAATTATAAAAAAACACATTAAAAACTGTAAAATGGGAAGAATCACCATTTGAAGCTGATTCAGGGATTGTAACTTTTATTATGTCTTATTTATAAAAGTTTATTGCAAAAAAATACGGGGTTTTCGAAAAATGCCCTGAAAATCATCAAAATTGTGTCGAGTCGAAATAAAAACAACACCATGGCATCATCGGGGCTTAGAATACCACATAAAAGAATTACAATGCCCTATCGTGAGCAACAGTGACAATCACTTTTCATATAAGAGGCAGTACTCTTTTTATGTAGGTATGCCTTCTTGTAGTTATGGTAGGAATGCCCTTTTGTTTGTTTTATATACTGTTACTTCCAAATCAAGGGATAGGAAACAGTTAATGAGGGTGTCAAATTCTACAGAATTGATGGCAACTGATGTACAGAAAATACAGATGGCAACTGAGAACTGATTTACAAAAAATTCACTAAAGCTACGTTTGTTATATATGATTCACCTTGTGTTGTATCTTTGATGAATTGAGATATACTTATTCATCTCGAGATTTGTAAACCATAAGCCAAAATGTCTACAATCAAAATTGTGGATTGGGTCAATGAGGCGCTCCAATTGGGTTTGATTCCAGCTGCTTTATTCCTAGATTTGAAGAATGTCCTTGACACAATTGACCATAAGTAATTATCACTTAAGCTGGATAAAATTGGTGTGACTGGAAAGAGCATCTTATGGTTTAAATCGGCCGGAACTTAAACGGCCAGAAGCAAGTCGTAGGAAACGAGTGATCAACTTCTGTAACTAATAGGATAGCCTGCAGAGTCTATACTAGGGTCCATACTAGGTCCCTTTTATTTTTATGATAGAATTAAGTATTATTTGTCAGAAGCTGTTGTAATACTTTTCGCATATGATACTTTTTTTTCTTGTTGCTGCCTAATCAGTAAGTCTACTTTATGGTAAAATAAAAAGGCATTGGGTGAGTTTATTGAGTGGGCAGATTTTAAACTTCTGAAATTAAATTATATCAAAACTAATTACATTTATTTTCTCAGACTTCTAAAATTGAACTCAAGTCGGAACTAATTGCAAATGAGTTAAGTGTTTGGTAGCAAAATATTTGGGATTTATGATCAATGAAAATCTATCATAGAAGACACACTCTGAAGCTATAGCTTCAAGATTGTCAAAATCTAGGGGTGCGCTTCGTCGAGTTAAGAACTTAGTTTCGATGAGAATTCTTAAAATGCTTCATTTTGCTATTTTTTAACAGTATATTCCCTATGATTTCTCTATATGGATAACTACACTTTGTGTAATGTTTTAAAAAATGCAAAAAATCCAAAATAAAGCTATTAAACTTTTGTGACCTAAAGTACTCATTACTCACAATAATTACGTTAAGAATCACTAATTACACTAGTTATTATTCTGTTACTTTAATTACATTAAAATTGCACTAAAATCACATTAAATTACAATTAATTTACATTACAGTAGTAATTAATTACATTAATTACAATAATTACATTAAGAATCAACTTATTGATATTTCAAAAACTAGAGCTTATCAGTTAGTAATTTCACAAATCACTATCTTAATAATATACTTCCCTCTTCTTTCGATTTTTTCTTTCATTAATAGTGATCTCCATAGCCAAGATGTATGGGGAGCAACGAATCTAGTGCATCAACGTAGAAATACGACTATAGCTTCTTTCTGCTCTCTTTGGAGCATAAATTTTGCTCCCTGCGTATGGGATATAATTTCAGCTGTAATACGAAATACAAGTCATCTGGCATCCTTCTAGGCTACAGCGAAATAAAAATTTTCTTGCAAATGAATAGTAATTATGTCTGTAGCTTATGCAAGTAGAAAGGTTGTTGTATATGTGTGACTTAAGTATTATTGCCATAAGAATCATATAAAATGGTGTTTTTAGAATATGTAGGATACAAGACTCCCACCTGCTGCCAACAAGCCCCTTGTAGTTTTCAGCCGTCCTGGCCGAGTGGGTTGGTGCGCTGGATTCGGGATCTCTTGTCTGAGAGGACGCGGGTTCGAATCCCAGTGTACCCAATTCTTCGGTTTGGGACGGGGGTCAGTGGTGTGACTCTGTAAGCTTAGCCAGAGTCGACCCAGCTCTAAATGGGTACCTGGAGAAATCTGGGGAAGGTAAACAGGAAGGGTGTGCGAAAGCACAGGATGGCTGGCCCCCAACCCCCATTGCACTTCCTGGCTGAAGGGCCAAGAAACGGATATCAACACCGCCGGTACGGACTGTAAAGTCTAATGCCGTATCCTTTACCTTTTTTCTTTTTTTTAGCAGTTGCTGCTAAGAAAAATGTTCTGAATGTATTTGTCAAATAAAATTGTCTTATTTATCTTATCTAAAAAAAGTGACTCAGCAACAATCAGATTGCATGACCTAGTTGTGACAGTGTGATTTGTTGAAGAATGTCATGTAAAAGCAAAGTCCTTAACTCGGTGAAGAATGAGCACCCAGTAACCTAATTAAATAAAATGAATACAAGAAAATGAAGCAATTCAACATGGTACAGTTGTAACCATAATTGCTTCTTTTCTTCTAAAGAATAGCCCAGTGATGTTCAAAGCTGAAGATTAAGAAAAGAGAGCAATATACTTTCAAATAATTTTTATTCTCTAGCCAAAAGATTGGTATAATGTTTTTTTTGGCTAAATATATTTGCGAAGTATTTAATCATGGTTATCAAATGGTACCAAAGAATATCGGGGTTATTGGATACATTAAATATTTTAAATACATTTTAATATAATTAATATTTTTATTTTGTTAATATAATTTTAAATTAATAATTCAGTATAATTTTTGTTTTATTCACTAGCCAAAAGAATGGTATAAGATTTTTTTGGCTAAAGATATTTAGGGATTATTTAATCATGATTATGTACCTAAGAATATCGTGTTCAGACACGTAAGCAGAAATATTTTTGGAGATATATATTAAATAAATACATTAAATATTTTAAATACATTTTAATATAATTCATATTTCCGATTATATCAATATAATTTTATATCAATCATAATCAAATAATTACGGTTGTTATAAGTTATATTAATATTATTAATTTAATTTATATTAACATACAAAGTATATAAAGTATTTAAATGATAAAAAATAGCAAAAAATTTGAGTAAGAATTGCCGAGAAGATTCAGAATAAATTTAAAATTTCGGGGTAGAGAGGCCCAGAGCCCCCAGTGTGCATCTCGGGTCGGTGCTATTGTTTCTAATCCTGAGGTAGTTGCGCCTAGAGAGAGGGAACGTGGTCATGATTGCATAAACATGGGTTCACAGACAGTCATGACCAACTACAAACTTTTGGGGGAAAAACCTTTTATTTTTGATTTTTGTGTTCCATTCAGATGAACCTATCAGAGCATAAGCAAATATTAGAAAAATGAATCAGTATTGATAGAATAAAATCATGGGGCGGTGTTCTTAAACTTGAATGCTGAACCCCAAGGGAGGTGGGGTCATGATTGCATAGACGCTATGTTGCAGTCCGTCAGTTTACACTCGTTATAGAACATTATACACTCGTAGACGAAAGAATTTTTTTTTATTTGTTAATTATATTTCATTAGCATATGTTTCTTGATTTATTTCAATCAGATGAATCTATGAATGCAGAAACAGAAACGTAGAAAAATAAAACAGTATGTATAAAATAAAATTATGGGGTGTTGTTCCTAAGCTCGAATGCTGAGCCCCCTAGATGTCGGGTCATGATTGTATAAAAACTGTGCTGTAGTCAGTCAGGAAATATTATGCACTGGTAGAAGAAAGATTTTTTCTATTTATTAGTTATATTCTATTAACATATTTCAATAGTATATATTTCTTAATTTGTTTCAATCAGATAAACCTATGAATATCGACACAAAAACTGAGGCAAATGAATCAGTGTATATAAGAAAAAATCTTGAATTTTCTTGAAATCCTAAACTTGAATGCTAAACCCCAAGGGAGGTGGGGTCATGATTGCATAGACAATGTGCTGAAGTCAGTCAGGAAACATTGTATACTCGTAGAGGAAAGAAATTATTTTTATTTGCTAATTATATTTCACTTGATTTATATCAATCAGATGAACCTATGAATGCAGAAACATAAACGTAGAAAAATAAAACAGTATGTACAAAATAAAATTATGGGGTGTTGTTCCTAAACTCGAATGTTGAGCCCCCTAGATGTGGGGTCATGATTGCATAAAAACTGTGCTGTAGTCAGGAAATATTATACACTCGTAGAAGAAAGAAATTTTTTTATTTATTAATTATATTCCATTAATATTTTTCATTAATATATATTTCTTAATTTGTTTCAATCAGATGAACCTATGAACACCGAAACAAAAACTTAGACAAATGAATCAGTATGTATAAAAGAAAATCATGGGGTGTTGTTCCTAAACTTGAATGCTGAACCCCAGGGAGGTGGGGTCATGATTGCATAGACATTGTGTTGCAGTCAGTCAGGAAAGATTATACACTCGTAGAGGAAAGAAATTCTTTTTATTTGCTAATTATATTTCATTAATATATGTTTCTTGATTTATTTCAATCAGGTGAACCTATGAATGCAGAAACATAAACGTAGAAAAATGAATCAGTATGTATAAAAGAAAATTGTGGGGTGTCGTTCCTAAGCTTGAATGCTCAACTCCCAGAGAGGTGGGGTCATGATTGCATAGACATTGTGTTGCAGTCAGTCAGGAAACATTATACACTCGTAGAGGAAATAAATTTTTTATTTAGTAATTATATTTCATTAACATATTTTTCTTGATTTTTTTCAAACAGGTGAGCCTATGAATGCCAAAACAAAAACTTAGACAAATGAATCAATATGTATAAAAGAAAATCATGGGGTGTTGTTCCTAAACTTGATTGGTGAGCCCCCTGGAAGTGGGGTCACGATTGCATAGAAACTGAGTTTTCGTCAGTCGGGAAACATTATACGCTCGTAGAGGAAAGAAACATTTTTTTTTATTTATTAATTATATTTCATTAATATATATTTCTTAATTTATTTCAATCAAAAGAACGGATAATAAGACTTGAATAATTGTTTGTTGAAAGGGGTTGGAAATTTTACCTTTTAGCCTGCTTTAGTCCCTAAAATTGATCTAAAGCCAACATAAAATCTACTACTTATCGCCCCACTAAGATGATGGTCCTTTGAGGGAACCTTTTTAAAGTTCTTTCTATTTCCAATCTATACCATAGATTTCGAATCAATGTAGTAGATTAAAAATGTACTACTTATCCGCCGACCAAGATGATGGACCTTTGAGGGAACTTTTTGAAAGTTCTTTCTATTTCCAATCTATACATTATTAGCAAATGAATAACACAGAGATTAATTTGCTATAGTTCTGAGATAAAAATGTGTTTAAATTTCTTATGTCTTATAAACTTTTTAAAGTGCTTTTCACTTTTTGGACTTAAATTCTGTCAATACTCTGTCATTCTGAGTTAACAAAATTATGGCGAGTTAAAAGGTAGAATAATTTCCATAGTTTCTAAGCTGAGTTGAAGGTGAAAACTTTTGACAGAAAGTTAAAAATTGTGTAATTTCCTTGGAGAATGTTGACCTCTAAAGCTTGTTAGTTTTCCAGCCAATGTGTCATTCATTCTCTGTTGCTGTAAAATTTGCTATATTTTACTCCGTCTATATTTTGCTATAAATACTCCGTCTCTGTTTACTTTGTATTGTATGACGGGTTAGAAATAAAATAAATAAATAAATAAAATCAAAAATAGCTTTCGATAAAACTTTCAAATTTGTCAACGCGGCATAAAATTTCGACTGCAATAGCCGAAATGTATACAGAAGAAGACACAATGAAAACAGGCATGCTTCATTTCTCATTTTTCAAATTTCTATAGTGGTAAATTTTATATTCATGGGCAAATCTCGAATCCTTAAATTTAGAGGTTCGATTTCAAGTTTCAAGTTCGATAAAATTTCAAGAAAAATTTAGCCTCAAGCTAGTAGATCTCGCCAGGAAAAAAACAATTGAAATACATTTTTTTAAACCCTTAAGAACAAATCACTTACGTTTTCAGATGTATGTGTCGTTTCATAATCTATCCATATTCGCTTTGTTTATTTTTTCAGTTATTTTTTTCAGCCTCAAGCCAGCAAATCTCGCCAGGAAGAAAAAAATATTAAATACATTTTTTAAACCTTTAAGAACAAATTACTTATGTTTTCAGATGTATGTGTGGTTTCATAACCTATTTATATTCGTTTTGTTTATTTTTAAAATATTTTCTTTTGGCTTTAAAAAGCCCCGTTTTTGATTGTTTCCTTTCTTTATATTATGGGAGGCCAATTGTGTTTCTTTGGCATGCTTCATTTCTCATTTTTCAAATTTCTATAGTGGTAAATTTTATATTCATGGGCAAATCTCGAATCCTTAAATTTAGAGGTTCGATTTCAAGTTTCAAGTTCGATAAAATTTCAAGAAAAATTTAGCCTCAAGCTAGCAAATCTCGCCAGGAAAAAAACAATTGAAATACATTTTTTTAAACCTTTAAGAACAAATCACTTACGTTTTCAGATGTATGTGTCGTTTCATAATCTATCCATATTCGCTTTGTTTATTTTTTCAGTTTTTTTTTTTAAGCCTCAAGCCAGCAAATCTCGCCAGGAAGAAAAAAAATATTAAATACATTTTTTAAACCTTTAAGAACAAATTACTTATGTTTTCAGATGTATGTGTGGTTTCATAACCTATTTATATTCGTTTTGTTTATTTTTAAAATATTTTCTTTTGGCTTTAAAAAACCCCGTTTTTGATTGTTTCCTTTCTTTATATTATGGAAGGCCAATTGTGTTTCTTTGGCATGCTTCATTTCTCATTTTTCAAATTTCTATAGTGGTAAATTTTATATTCATGGGCCAATCTCGAATCCTTAAATTTAGAGGTTCGATTTCAAGTTTCAAGTTCGATAAAATTTCAAGAAAAATTTAGCCTCAAGCTAGCAAGTCTCGCCAGGAAAAAAACAATTGAAATACATTTTTTTAAACCTTTAAGAACAAATCACTTACGTTTTCAGATGTATGTGTCGTTTCATGACCTATCCATATTCGTTTTGTTTATTTTTTCAGTTATTTTTTTCAGCCTCAAGCCAGCAAATCTCGCCAGGAAGAAAAAAATATTAAATACATTTTTTAAACCTTTAAGAACAAATTACTTATGTTTTCAGATGTATGTGTGGTTTCATAACCTATTTATATTCGTTTTGTTTATTTTTAAAATATTTTCTTTTGGCTTTAAAAAACCCCGTTTTTGATTGTTTCCTTTCTTTATATTATGGAAGGCCAATTGTGTTTCTTTGGCATGCTTCATTTCTCATTTTTCAAATTTCTATAGTGGTAAATTTTATATTCATGGGCAAATCTCGAATCCTTAAATTTAGAGGTTCGATTTCAAGTTTCAAGTTCGATAAAATTTCAAGAAAAATTTAGCCTCAAGCTAGCAAATTTTTCCAGGAAAAAAACAATTGAAATAATTTTTTTTAAACTTTAGGAACAAATCACTTACGTTTTCAGATGTATGTGTCGTTTCATAACCTATCCATATTCGTTTTGTTTATTTTTTCCATATTCGTTTTGTTTATATTTTCTTTTGGCCTTAAAAAATCCCGTTTTTCATTGTTTCCTTTCTTTATATTATGGGAGGCCAATTGTGTTTAAGAAATTGTGTTTAAGAAATTATCCATAACCAATCCAATAGAAAGCTAAGGCTTTCTCAATTACCAATCCAATTACTAATTAATTATCAATTATCAATCCAATAGAAAGCTAACGCAGCACACCGTAAGAAAAAAAATTCGTAGTCAGAATTCATTACAGGTTAGACATAGTTCAAAATTGAGGGGTCGACTAATGACGAAAGTGACCACTTGGATCTCAATAATTAACATAAGTAGAGTCAAACTTTTTCAGAATTGTAATACACCCCATGCAAAAAAAACCTATTTCTAGAACCCAGTGGACGATCTTCTAGCTAATGAATAGTAAACATATAAAATTTGATTTTCCTCAACACTTTGTGCATTAAGATGCATAGTTAGAAAAACGAGGAGGGGACTCGTCTTGTAAGTATGAATGTTAGAGGGTTGTCTTTGCTCACCATTTTCATTCAGTAGGTGCGGGATAAAAATACTTATGTTATATTTGTTTATAAAAATTTACATATATTGAGTTAAAGCTTTTCAGAATTGTAATACAGCCCATATAAATAAAAATATATATCTCCGGAACCCAGTGGACAATCTTCTAGCTAATGAATAGTGAACATATAGCATTAGATTTTGATCAACACTTTTTGTATTAAGATGCATAGTTATAAAAACGAGAAGGGGACTCGTTTTGTAAGTATTAATGTTAGAGGGTTGTCTTTGATCCCCATTTTCATTCAGTAGGTGCGGGATATTAATAGTCATGTTATATTTGTTTATAAAAGTTTACATATGTGGAGTTAAAGTTTTTCAGAATTGTAATACAACCCATATACAAAAAAAGGAAAAAAAAATATTTCTTGTTACCCAATGGACGATCTTCTAGTTGATGAATAGTAAAACCCTAAACTTTTGATTTTCCTCAAAACTTTTTGCATTAAGGGGAATCAAAAACGAGGAGGGGACCCTTCTAGTAAATATGAATGTTGGAGGATTGTCCCTGCTCACCATTTTTATTCATTATGTGCGGGAAAATAATCTCGTGTTATATTTATTTTCTTACTACTTTCTACGCTGAGACGCATGATAAAAAAATTGTTTTAGATGCCCAGTGGACGATAAGATCATCAGTCGATTTAGAGGAACTTGGACAGATTCTGGTTTATATGAAACACAGGTATTTGCATACATGAAAACTTTCAGATTTACAGGAAGCCCAGCCCTCTATATCGAGTGTGACATCAGAATGTGCCATGGTCAATGTCCGGTAAGATTTTTGGGTAATATTCCGTTACATGGCCTCTTTTAGCTAAGTAATTTTGCGTAACTAAACTATCCACGAAGTTTGATATAATTCTATAATTTGAATAATAATTTTTGTTTATAATTGGTATAATAATTATACAAATTATAATAATATTATTTGGTATTACGCTCTTATTCCTTCTTCTTAAATATACAAGTCCACTATGACATAGTGTTCTATGAAGGAAATACAATATGCCATGGTCAATTGCCGGTAAAATTCATGAATAATATTCTGATACATTGCCTCTTTTACCAAAATAATTTTACGTAACTAAACAATCCACGAAATTTGATATAATTATATAATTGGAATAATAATTGTTATTTATGATGGGTATAATAATTATATAAATTATTATTATATAATTTGGTATTATGCTTTTATTCCTTCTTCTTAAATGTGCAACCCCATAATGACATAGTTTTCCATGAAGGAAACAGAATGTGCCATGGTCAATGTCAAGTAAGATTTATTAGTAACATTCTGTTACATGTCCTCTTTTACTAAAGTAATTTTACGTAACTAAACAATCCGCAAAGTTTGATATAATTCTTTAATTTGAATAATAATTGTTATTTATAATCGATATAATTAATCATGTAAATTATAATCATATAATTTGGTATTACGCTCTAATTCTTTCTTCTTAAATATACAACCTCACAATGACATAGTATTCCATGAAGGAAACAGAATGTGCCATGGTCAATGTCCGGTAAGATTTTTGGGTAATATTCCGTTACATGGCCTCTTTTAGCTAAGTAATTTTGCGTAACTAAACAATCCACAAAATTTGATATAATACTATAATTTGAATAATAATTGTTATTTGTAATTGGTATAATAATTATATAAATTACAATTATACAATTTGGTATTACACTCTTATTCCTTCTTCTTAAAAATGCAAGCCCACAATGAAATAATGTTCCATGAAGAAAACACAAGAATAATAAAAGATAATCATTATTCGATTCCCAATCAACACTCATTACAAATATAAGGGTCACTACCGTTACGATTGCAATCCTTCCCCCACTAATGGGGCCAAGTATAGCTGAAGACTATGTACAGAATTAACTTTATAGTATGCAGGATTAGATGAGATAAAAATTTAATAATCAGATTTTTATGTTTTCTTTCATTTGCATCCACATTTTGAAGTATTTTTAAATAAAGAATTTCTCGTTATTTCACGCATTAAATAATTCTCGTTATTTTTCCTTATACAACTGTTTTCATGATTCCACAATGATGTCACATAGGTTAAGAATGAAATGCCTGCTAGTGAAGGCATGCGCAGATTCAAAAAATGATTAAAAGGGGATAAATATATTGTTTAGGGTCACAACTTCCCCCGGTAGGGGGAATTACAAAAGTAGTGCCTCAATATTTTGGAAAGAATGCTGTCTGGGGATTGAAAGGTGGCACTCTTTTGTTAATATTTCATTTCCTCCGTTAGAGGCCATAGTGCAGACTGTTGCCATTTTTTATAATTAAAGTACTCATATTTTAAATTTTGAATAGCTCTTTTACATTTACATAAAATTATCAGTAATTATTTACCCTTCAAATTTTTGCAGAACCGTTGATAAATTGGGGGGGGGGCTATAAGTCTCCCGAGGTCAAGCTTCAAAGGGACATAGTATTAAAATCTAGTATTATATTTTGCCTGTTTCTTCATGAGGAAATTCGTGATACAAGTTTAATTACTCTTTATTTAAGGTACTAATTTTTTTTAACTATTTGTAATTAGTTTTTTCAGATGGGTTTAAATTCAAAATTGAAACGGATCCAAAATCAAAACGCTTCAAACCTAAAACACTAAAATAATTTTTTGTTTTTTCCGAACTTTTTCTTTAATAGATAAGTAAAATGAAGGACAAAAGAAAAGAGCACAAAATTGACTGATAGTAAAAGTTGATAGCATAAATTATTAAAAAAGATTAACAAATAAAAAGTACTTATCAACAAAATTCGTACATTCACCCTCTTCTCTTTTAAAATAATTCGTATGACAAATGTATATGTCGTTGACTCAAATACGCAAGAATTTTTCTCTAGGGGGAGGGGGAATAAAAAACAGCTTTATTTGATAATTTAAATAAGAAATGGCCAGAAATTCTCGAAAATCTGGGACTTTCAATCCCAAATTCAAAATAATAAAATGAATTACAGATGTTTTGTATCTGTAAAAATAATTCATAGACATCACTCGAAAAAAATGGGATTATGCAAAAGCGATAATGGTATAAAATGACATATTTCGATTAAGTCCCTTTTTGAGTTCATTGAGAGTTTTTTTTTAATCAGGTAATTATTGTTTTTACTTATTTTACTCGAACATGAAAAATACCTCTTTGCGAGCTTAAGCTTGAAAATTTTCCAGAAAATCTAATTTGCAAGGGAAATTGGTAAAAATAATCAAGGGTGAGTCACAAATTGTGTATTTGTTTTAAAATTAATACAAAAAGATAAAATCTGCGAAAATAATCATTATTATTAATAAAGCCTCAAAAACGAAATTACTTTTACGAAAATGAGAAAATCCTTAATTCACGAGTTCCCCAGGGATATTTAATTTAGTATTACGCACTTTTTCTTTCTTCTCAAAAATAACAGCCTAAAATGAAAATTTATTTATTTATAGAGTGAATTGTTCTAAAATGACACAACTCATTTTTAATATACAATCAATGAATAAACCAATCTATAATTTTTTTATAATAATTCCAGAACCAGGGATGTCATTGGAGAAACGCAAAGGAAATATCGAAGAGATCCGTGGACAGTGTTGCAATCAATAAAACAGTTCCTCTTTCGGACAAAATCAACCTATATCAGGCATTGCAAGTAATAGCTGAAGAAGAATCAAGCAAAGAGCTAAAATCTGAAGTTGAAGCTGACTCAATATGCTTGACTCCTGTTAAAGTAACTTTAATAATGGGTATGCTTTAATTTTTAATTTATAATCTGAAGATGAAGCTGACTCAATATACTTAACTCCTTTTGAAATAATTTTAGCTATGGATGAGCTTGAATTTTAATCTTGAATATCAAGTTGAAGCTTACTCAGTATACTTAACTCCTGTTAAAATAATTTTAATATTTAATAATTTTAATATTATTTAATAAATAAAATAATAATATTTAATATAATTTTATAATTTTAAAATAATTTTAATATTTTATAAAATAATTTAATATGGGAACCAGTAAAGATTAAATATGAAGCTGAAGCTTACATAGTGTGCATATATCCTTTTAAAATACTTACTATGGGAAAACTTTTAACCTTTTAACTTTAAATATGGAGTTGGAGCTTACGCAATGAGCATATATCCTCTTAAAGTACTTACTACGGGAAAATTTTAACTTTCTAAGTTTAAATTTGAAGTTGAAGCTTATTCAATATATTCAGCCTTAGTTGATTAGCTTAATCTGTAGGTAAACTTTGGATCTATGAAGTTTGTGTTTGAAGTTGAAACTTACAAAATATGCTTAACTCCTGTTCAAATAATTTTAATATGGGTAATCTTTGAACCAGTAAAATTTTAATATGAAGTTGAAGCTTACGCAATGTGCATATATCCTCTTAAAATACTTACTATGGAAAAACTTTTAACCTTTTAAGTTTAAATTCGAAAGTATTGAATGTTCAAATAATTTTGATATGTCTAATCGTTGAACCAGTAAAGTTTTAACATGAAGTTGAAGTTTATGCGATGTGCATATATCCTCTTAAAATAATAACTATGAGTAAATTTTTAACCTTTTAAGTTTAAATTTGAAGTTTAAGCTTATTCAATATAATCAACCTCTGTTAAATAACTTAATCTATAGGTAAACTTTGGACCTATGAAGTTTGTGTTTGAAGTTGAAACTTACTCAATATGCTTAGCTCCTGTTCAATAATTTTAACTACGCATAAGCTTTGAGTCTGTTACGTTTAATATGAAGTTGAGGCTTACTCAGTGAGTAAGAAGTTGAGGCTTACTTTACTCCTGTAAAACTAACTTTAGTTGTAGGTAAACTTTTAGTTTGTCAAATTTAAATTTGAATTTGAGGCTTAGTCTAAATGTAAACCCCTATTAGAATAACTTTAGCTATGGCTAAACTTTGTATCAATTGTATTTAAAGTTGAAGCTTAGAGAATTCGAAGCTTTGTTAATATGCTTAAATCCTATTAAATTATTTTTAATTATGGGTACACTTCAAATCTACTAAGTTTAAATTTGAAGATTAATTAACGTGCTTAACTCATGCTAAAATAACTTTATCTATGGGAAACATTGATTTTATTAAGTTTGAATTTTAAGTTTGGAAAACTTAGGTTTAGAAAAGGTGTTTTAATAGGCTTAGCTCCTTAAAATAACTACAACCATGGGTATAATTATAATCTACATTTAAGTTTGAAGCTTGGTTAGTTTTTAGCAGTAGTAGATAGTTTGTATGTCATCGTAATTGCTAGATATTTCAATGTTTTAAATTATTAGATTAAAATATTTATGATAGCTTAAAGCAAGATCTGGAAATTCTAGTTAGGAAATTTCCATATTCTCAAAATCTCATGGATGTGTATATTTGACAACGCTGCATACTTTTTGAATATTGGTAGACTCTAATTCAGGCCATCTTTATTTTTATTGAATGTAAATTGGAGAAAGTTTTAGATAAGGATATCTGGAGCACTACCATAATTTCTTCATATTTAAATTTATTGACTGATGAAATCGGATGAAATTTCTGATAAGATCTACTTTAGGATAATTTTAAATTAGATAGAAAATTCATGCTAAAAACAATTTGGTTCTCAAAATCTCCCTTGTGGACATTTGACCACATTTAATCGATAATTTAAGTAATCAGTTTTGCTTATTTGCCTTCACGGTTCTGTTGCAAAACTGGCTTTTCTCCAATTAGCCACGTATTGGTGGCAAATTTATTTTAATTCAAAAATTTGACAACACCATATACTTCCTGAATGTTTTCAAAATATTCTTTGTGGGCATTTAACATTGCCATTTACTTTTCAACTTTTTGTAGACTCTAGGGCCAACGGACAAAAACTATTGTCAAATTTAATTAATCAGTTTTACTTAATTACCTTCACGGTTCCGTGGCAACACTGTTATATGAAGCAACACTGGATAAATATGATTCTGCCTCTTCAAAAATTGCAGTTTCTCAGTACAAATGAATCTAATATGGGTCCAGGAAGTAAAAAATGTTTTAGGGGTCAAGGGGATACGAAGAGTATGTACACGGCCTTCATCGCTAAATATTTAATTCGTTTTTTCAGGTTTGATATCTATACTGCTTCTTGTCTTCGGAACAGCGTGTGTTACTTCTTTCATAAGAGCTCGTCGCCTTCAAGTGCTGCTTAAACTGTCCAATTCAGAAGATTTTTACAGAGCTTACAATCATAGTAACTTTCATAACTTTTCAAAATCTCAGCATAGCTGAATTATTCGAGACTATTAAATATTTCCTGTGCCAAGCAATATTCGCTATTTGCTACAGCTAAAGTGATATATACATCCCTAGCTTTGTATATATGTTCTAAGCTACGTGCCTGCAAAATGTTAATTCATTTTAAAACTCTGCAATATGTGAATTCAAAAAAGTATAAATTTTACTTAAGGCTAATACATACTTTATGTATATATTTCAAGCTACGTCCTAACAAAATATAGATTTAGCTTTAAACTCAGTAATATTTAAATTCAGAAAAATCGGTTTACAGCTTTAAGTTCATACATACTTAAGTTTATAAATGTATACTGTAAGCGAGCACAAAACATAAATTCAACTTCAAATTCAGCAAAACATAAATTAAGAAAAATATAAATAGAGCTTTAAGTTCATTTGCCCTCCAAGACCTCAGTTTGCCTCCTCCCTAGCTGAAATTTTATTTCTGCAAAAGATCTTGTCAAAACTAAGATAAGCCTGCATAATTCAAGCATCAAGAGGAATAAGTCAGTTTCCTAGTTATATAGGTAGCATACTTTATGATACATACTTTATGTATACATTTCAAGCTACGTACCCACCAAATATAGATTTAGCTTTAAATTCAGTAATGTTTAAATTCAGAAAAATTAGTTTACAGCTTTAAGTTCATACATACCTAACTTTATAAATCTATACTGTAAGCGACGCGTCCACAAAATATAAATTCAACTTCAAATTCAGCTAAACATAAATTAAGAAAAATGTAAATACAGCATTAAGTTCATGCCTACCTTCAGGGGTGTATTTCGCTATGAGGCAAGGGGGCAACTGCCCCCTCAAGACCCCAGAATGCCCTCCCAGACTTCAGTTTGCCCCCCTTCCCAGCTGAAATTTAGTTTCTGCAAAAAATCTTGTCAAAACTAAGATAAATCTGCCTCATTCAAGCATCCAGATAAACGGGTCAGTTTTCTTTTTATTTTCAGTTTCCAGTTTCCATATTTTTTCCTTTATGGTAACATATGGCTCATTTTTTAGTCTTTACTGTCATTTTCATTTTATTGGGAAAATTAGCTCTGAAATTCCCCTCCCCCGGATTTTGACGAAATTACGCCACTGCTACCTTTATATGTATCTTTTAAGTGATATGCCCTGGAAACATAAATTGTATTATGTATAGATTATGTATTATGTTAATTAACATAATTGGTGGGTAATTTGTTCATACATACCTAACTTTATAAATCTATACTGTAAGCGACGCGTCCACAAAATATAAATTCAACTTCAAATTCAGCTAAACATAAATTAAGAAAAATATAAATACAGCTTTAAGTTCATACCTACCTTCAGGGGTGTAATTCGCTATGAGGCAAGGGGGAAACTGCCCCCTCAAGACCCCAGAATGCCCTCCCAGACCTCAGTTTGCCCCGCTTCCCAGCTGAAATTTAGTTTCGGCAAAAAATCTTGTCAAAACTAAGATAAACCTGCCTCATTAAAGCATCCAGAGAAACAGGTCAGTTTTCTTTTTTGTTTTCAGTTTCCAGTTTCCATATTTTTGCCTTTATGGTAACATATGGCTCATTTTTCAGTCTCTACCGTCATTTTAATTTTATTGGGAAATTAGCTCTGAATTTGCCTTCCCCCCCCCCAGGATTTTGACGAATTCACGCCACTGCTAGCTTTATATGTATCTTTTAAGTGATATGCCCTGGAAATATAAATTGTATTATACATAGATTATGTATTATGTTAATTATGTTATAATGATTCAGCAATTTAGAGATTCAGAAAATCACAAGTTAATCTTTAGTCTCATACATACGTAACTCTATATGTATCTATAAAGCTACATGCCAATAAACCATAAATTCAGTTTTAGATTCAGTAATATATGCATTCAGAAAGTTATAAATTCAGCTTTAAGTCCAGGTGTGCCGAACTTAACATCTATTTTTAAAACTAATTGTCCGTAAATTCAGCGTTAAATCGTTAGAAATGAATTAAAATATTAAACCGTATAAAACTTTCAATTAGAAAGTATACATTTGGAGTTTCTTTAAATACAACTAAAATTACAAATTTTTTGGCTTCACTTCTGGAAGTTCTCACTTTTTTTTCTTTTTTCCGGTACTAAAAAGTTCCATCCATTTTTAAAAGCAAATCGATTATTGCCACAAAATATAAAAATCTGTGGTACACATCAGTTTAAAAAAAATTGTCATTTGGGTCTCTGTTAGTGATAAAACAGAGACATTTGAATAGATATTAATAGAAATAATAGATTCAAACAGATATTTGAAATTAGAATCCTATTATTATAAGTATTATGTAGTTGATGAGAAAATATATTCCTGGCTGAAAAAGACTGCATTGAGCTGTATTAGCCTTACTTACCTATAATCGTGCAGTACTTACTTATATTTGTGCAGTACTTGGCATTCTCCACCTCCACTGGATTCCACCAGTAAGGCAGGGAACTGGCTTCACCGAACTGGCTTCAACTGGCTTCACCGAATTCTAGGTGTTTTGAATGAATATGTTTAATCGTAAGCTATCCATATTCAAAAGGGCTAATCCTACAGATTCACACCCAATAACCCCCACCCCAGAGCCAAAGGATTGGCAACACCTCTACTCAAATCCCCGTCCTCAATGTCATTGGACTTTAATTCCAGTGTGCCATCTGGTCAGCAAGGATGGCTATGGTGGCTTTTTAGCCATATTCATAAGATGATTTCTAAGGGTCGTTCTTATTGATCATATCTTAGCAAACTACCAGTTCGGTGCTGCCAATGAATTATTACAGTGTCACACGTATATCAGAATGTCAAGGTATTGATTTAGCTATACAAAATTCTGGCCCTGATGAAATAATAAAAAAAAAAACAACAACCTAACGTCATTCGTGAGCGCAGGAATTTTTTCCTGAGAGCCAAATAAAAAAAGTCGAATTTTTTCTTACGAGAAACAAGTTTTATTTGGCAATTTAAATAAGAATTTCCCAGAGATTCAATAAAATTTATGACTTTGGGAGGAGGGGGATCTTTAATTGGGAATTTTTTATTGCAGCTCTGTGTAAAGTCACGGTTTGAAAATATAAACTTCCTTGACTTTAGATAACAAATCAAAAATTTATTATTGATTATAATTAAAAACATAATTAAATAGAATTTTTTTTAATAACATATCAAAACCCTTACAGGGAAAATAGATCTTGAAGTCATTGTTCTTGCAAAAAGCTTATTGTATTCAGCCTATTCATGAGCGCCACCAACAAAATTCCCAAAAGTGCATGTGATACATAGAGCTTTTTTTTTACCAAGATTTAAATCGTAACATTTCTTATTTGCTTGTTTTTATGCATTTTGATTTCACAGGGGTCGATTGTCCTTCCAGGCATCCATTTGCCAGTGTCCGTAGGGGCATCATATGGACATGAAATTTGAAAGATGAAAAAACTTTGGATTTTAAAACATAAATATATAGGGAAAATATAAATACCTAAAAAAATTACTTTTATTTAAAATTATTTTGAAATTCATTTCAGATCAAAAATTCAAGATAATTCATTCGAAAAACGACAATTAATTGAACCATATTATGTATTTTTTTTTCCGAAAACAAAATGGTTACTATGTTGCAATGTTCAGTTTAAAGTGTTTTGCTAATCATTTTATCAGTCCTATTATGTCTATTTTTATATTGTGTATGTAAGGCGTTATTGTATGTAAGGCTGGGGGTGATGGATTCTTGTGTTCATTCTTGTTTTGTATTGAACTTTTATACCATGTTCTGCCAGTTAATTATCAGCTTGTATTCGCTCATCTTGTGGGGGCTTGTAATGGGATATTCCTTCGTTTTTTTTCTTTTTTGTCATTTTTGGATTTTCTGCCTTAAATAAATTTGTTTTGTTTATCCCCCGTTGTTATTTATTTCTTTTTTTCAGGATAAAGAAAGAAAACGACCAAAAATGGGTTTATTATAAACCAACGAAAATACTGAAGAAACATGGAAAGTGAACATTTCGAGGGAACAACCACCTCTCTTCTTCAGCACGAACAAAATGATAAAATCAAGTAAAATGCCGAGGAAAAAAACAAAAAACACACACGGAAAGTCAACAAAACCAATGAAAAAAACTGCCAAAAAACTAAGGAAAAATAAAAAGGCCAAAAATTGTAAGAATTAAAATCAAATACTGGACAACAATAAAGTGAGTCATTCGCCAATATCCGCGGCTTGCCCAAAATATTGGCGAATGACTCTTTTTATTATTGTTAGATATTTGATTTTAATTCTTATAATCATTGGGCTTTTATTGAATTTTATTTCACTTAAATTTCTTGGCGGTTTTTTCATTGGTTTTTAATTGGTTTTGTTGACTTTCCACGTTAGTTTTTTGTTTTTTTCCTCGGTATTTTCCTTGATTCCATGATTTTGTTCTGGCTGAAGAAAGGAGGTGGTTGTTCTCTCGAAACATTTGCTTTCTGTGTTTCTTTAGTATTTTCGTTTGACCTTTAAAAGCCCAATTTTTGATCATTTCCTTTCCTTATGTTTTGGCAGGCCAATGTGGTTTAAGAAATTTTCTTTGCATGACCTTCATCAAGAAGAACTAATTATGTAGATGGTATTTCGATAATAGTTTTTGCCAAATGCATCAGTGCTATCCCTACAAAAAAAGTGATTTTGCTTGTTGTTCAAGGAGGGGGGGTCATATACGGGGCTTTAGACAGGAACAACTTCAATTGCACAGTTTTCATTTTGATATGACACAATTTTCGAGAAATTTCAGTCTATTTTTCGAGATTCCCATTAATGTGTTTTTATGGCACTTGGTATTATTATCACTTGGTATTAACCAAGTGACATATAGCAATCGCAAATTCTGTCGGTCTGTCTGTCGGTCCCGGTTTTGCTACTTTAGGCACTTCCAGGTAAGCTAGGACGATGAAATTTGGCAGGCGTATCAGGAGCCAGACCAGATTAAATTAGGAATAGTCATTTTCCCGATTTGACCATCTGGGGAGGAGTGGGGGCCGGTTAATTTGGAAAAAATAGTAAAAACGAAATATTTTTAACTTACGAACGGTTGATCAGATCTTAATGAAATTTGATGTTTGGAAGGATTTTATGTCTCAGAGCTCTCATTTTAAATCCCAACCGGATCTGGTGACATTTGGGGGGAGTTGGGAGGGGGAAACCTAAAATCTTAGAAAACACTTAGAGTGGAAAACACTGGTTCCAAGATCAGGATGAAACTTGGTGGGGAAAATAAGCACATGCCCTAGATACACGATTGACATAAACGGAACGGATCCGCTCTCTTTGGGGTAGTTGGGGGGGGGGGGTAATTCTGAAAAAATAGAAAAAATAAGGTATTTTTAACTTACGAACAGGTGATTGGATCTCAATGAAACTTCATATTTAGGAGGATATCGTGTCTCAAAGCTCTTGTTTTAAATCCCGACCAGATCTGGTGACATTTGGGGAGTTTGGGGGGGAGCCTTAAATCATGAAAAACGTTTAGAGTGGAGGGATCGGGATGAACCTTGGTGAGAAAATAGGCATAATCGGATTGACATAATCGGAACGGAACCACTCTATTTGGATGAATTGGGGGGAGAGTTAATTCTGAAAAATTAGAAAAATGACGTATTTTTAACTTACGAAGGAGTGATCGGATCTTCATGAAACTTCATATTTAGAAGGACCTCGTAACTCAGATCTCTTATTTTAAATCTCAACCGGATCCAGCTTCATTGGGGGGGGGGCGGAAATCTTAGAAAATACTTAAAGCGGAGAGATCAGGATGAAACTGGATGGGAAGAATAAAAACAAGTCTAAGATACGTGACTGACATAACCGGACCGGATCCACTCTTTTTGGTGGAGTTGGGGGGGGGGGGGGGTAATTTGGAAAAATAAGGTATTTGTAACTTATGGAACGGGTGATCAGATCTTAATGAAATTTGATATTTAGAAGGCTCTTGTGCTCTAAAGCTCTTAATTTAAATTCCGACCAGATCCTGTGACATTGGGAGGAGTTGGAGGAGGAAACCAGAATTCTTGGAAAACGTGAAAATTGGGGTATTTTTATCTTACGAATAGGTGATTGGATATTAATGAAACTTGATATATATAAGGATTTTATGTTTCAGATGCTCCATTTTCGACTCGAATATGATCCCGGGACATAGGGGGTTGGAGGAGGGAATAAGAAATCTTGGAACACGCTTAGAGTGGAGAGATCGGGATGAAAATTAACGGGAAGATTAAGCACAAGTTCTAGATACGTGATTGACATAATTGGAACGGATCCGTTCTCTTTGGAGGAGCTGGGGTTGTTAATTTGGAAAAATTAGGAAAATTGAGGTATTTTTAACTTAAGAACGGATGACCGGACCTTAATGAAATTTGATGTTTAGAAGGAATTCATATCTCAGAGCTGTTATTTCAAATCCCGACCAGATCTGTTGACATTGGGGGAGGGGGAAATTGGATATCTTGGAAAACGCTTAGATTGAAGGAATCGGGATGAAGCTTGGTTGATAGAATAAGCAAATGTCGTAGATACGTGATTGACGTAGCCGTTTTGGATTCGCTCTCTTTGGGGGAGTTGGGGGAGGGATTCAGTGCTTTGGCGAGTTTTGTGCTTCTGGACGTGCTAGGACGATGAAAATTGGTAGGCGTGTCAGGAAGCTGCACAAATTGACTTAATAAAGTCGTTTTCCCAGATTCGACCATCTGGGGGGGGGCTAAAGGGAGAGGAAAAATTAGAAATAATGAGGTATTTATAACAAACGAGTGGTGATCGTATCTTAATTAATTTTGATATTTAAAAGGACCTCGTGACTCAGAGCTCTTATTTTAAATCCCGACCGGCATTAAGCCTCTGATTTTCCGTTTAAATCAACCTATTGATTCTTAGAATTTTGTTAGAGCTCTTACCATATGAGCTCCTGGCTCTTAGCTCTTCTAGCCTCGTCACAAGTGCCATATGAGCTCTTAGCTCTTGTTGCAATAAACTTTTACCTTCAAGATTAATCGAAATAATAGTTATCATCCCTAAATCAGCTTCAAAAGGCAATGTTTCCTCAATTGACAGTATTTGTTTTTCAAAAAGTGTCTTTAAATTTTTGGTAACTAAGGGTTGAACTTGGTTCTTTAATAAGCTTTAGCAAACGTTGCAACTATGATTGTTATTTTTTTTAAGTCGATTGCAGTTAGGTTTGTGAGTGGCTGAAAACTGTTTAGATTTTTCTCTGGGTCAAGGATCAAACATTTGGTTGTGGGAACGGGAAGTAATTAGCGGGCCCAAAAATGAGCCAAAAAACTTATATCCCTAATCAATTTGAAAATTACACCGGTAAGTCCTTGAGCCAAGAGGAAACTAATATACAAAAAAAATGCGCCACCAATGGCTTTAAGGTCTTGTTATATTACGAATTGAAAGTGCTATTCCACAGTCTAGGAGTGAAGGTGATTGCAGGGTACACAGCCCCTGTTTATTTCAGTCCTCTTTCACTTTTTCTGTTACTTGGTTCCCACTTAACGCCTTTGACATTGGATCAAACTTTAAAGTAATCTTTTTGGTCAGAAATGCCAAAAGATCCAATAAATATGTCTTTGGGGTCGACTTTACCCCCACAGGGCAGTCACGCTTAATTAGGCACATTATCCAGCGTTAACGCAATAGGTTTCAGTGGAAAAGGCAGCTATATATAGTCTTGGTTGTCCAATCAGGTAAAAGCTCTTAGGGATTGTTCGCTGGGCCAAGTATCCACAAATTTTCCAAGGGTATATTCTGAAAACAGAACGCGTGCCCGAGTAAGTCAAAAGACGCCATCCAAAATATCCCGAAAATAACTTGGAAAATTAACTTATAGCTTTCGGATAGTGATAGGGGAAGGATGGTCAAATGGATACCAAATTATAACTTGATGGAGGGGAGAAAAGGTAAATCGAGACCTACCATGGGTATCAGGCTGCGAAATAGCACGTCTGCAGTTATCTGTATTATCTCTGTAGTCCAGTTTTTTTCCTGATTGGCATGAAACTTCAAAGGTAAACAGACTGGACCAAGAGAACCTTAAGAAGAACAATACATTTTGGAATAAAAACACAATAATATCAATTCTTAGCCCTAAGATAAAAAAATATTGTTGTGCTGATCTGCATAGGAATCTCAGATCATGTACACAAGGCAAGCAAAATTTTAGGAAAGAAACAGGTCTCGATCAAGACAAAAAGTTAAGGGGGAAAATTATGGTTGTATTGATTCCTGAAGTTCTTATTTCAGACAAAAAACAGATAAATTTAAATAAATAACCGTGGCGTGCATTTATTCAAGCAAGCGAACAGTTACCACAAAATTTAAAGTTTCAAACAGTTCGTGGTAACGAACTAGTAAGGAGCGACCCGGCTCAATAGTAAACGAAACTTTAAATAACGGAATTTTGATGCTAAAATATACATCAAAAGAATTGGATTTTCATGCTGATTTTAAATATATAAGTTTCATTAAATTCGGTCTTTGTCATCAAAAGTTACGAGCCTGAGAAAATTTGTCTTATTTTAGAAAATAGGGGAAAACACCCCCTAAAAGTCACAGAATCTTAACGAAAATCACACCATCGCATTCAGCGTATCAGAGAATTCAGCTCCTATCTACAAAAATGTGGAATTTCGTATTTTTTGCCAGAAGACAAATCACGGGTGCGTGTTTATTTGTTTGTTTTTTGTTGTTTTTTTCCAAGGGGTCATCGTATCGACCAAGTGGTCCTAGAATTTTGCAAGAGGGCTCATTCTAACGGAAATGAAAAGTTCTAGTTCCCTTTTTAAGTGACCAAAAAAATTGGAGGGCACCTAGGCCCCCTCCCACGCTCATTTTTTCTCCAAAGTCAACAGATCAAAATTTTGAGATAGCCATTTTGTTCCGCATAGTCAAAAACTATAATAACTATGTCTTTGGGAGTGACTTACTCCCCCACAGTCCCTGGGGATTTTTTTTTGGTTTTGGGGGTGGGGTTGAGGGGAGGGGGCTTGTGGGAGGATCTTTCCTTGGAGAAATATGCCATGGGGGAACAGAAATTCAATGAAAAGGGCGCAGGATTTTCTAAAATTACTATAAAAAAAAACAATGAAAAAATAAACATGGAAAAATTCTTTCAATTGAAAGTAAGGAGTACCATTGAAACTTAAAACGAACAGAGATTATTACGCATATGAGGGGTTCTAAAAATACTTTAGCATAAAGAGCGAGGTATTTAGGAGGAGATAAATACCTCGCTCATTATGCTATAGTATTTTTAGTAATTTCAACTATTTATTCTACGGCCTTTCTGATTCAGGGGTCATTCTTAAAGAATTGGCACAAAACTTACGATTTAGTGTAAAGAGCGAGGTATTAACGAGGGTACAAAACCCCTCATATACATAATAAAAATTTAAGAATATAAAAGTTTGTTACGTAAGTTAATTCTTAAGTTACGTATATTTTTACTAATAAAAAAATTCGTTAAAAATTAAAATTTATAGTTGTCTTTTTGTGTAACCGAAAAATTGCATGGCAACTAGGCCTCCTTCCCCATCCCATATTTCTCAAAATCGTCTGATCAGAACTAAGGGAAAGCCATTTAGCCAAAAAAGGAATTAAAATGTAAATTTCATTTTAATAATTTATGTGTGGAGAGCCAAAATCAAACATGCATTAATTCAAAAACGTTCAGAAATTACATAAAAAAAACTAGTTTTTCTAACTGAAAGTAAGGAGCGACATTAAAACTTAAAACGAACAGAAATTACTCCGTATATGAAAGGGACTTTTCCTTCTCAACGCCCCGCTCTTTACGCTAAAGTTTGACTCTTTCTCTTAACTCTACATTTTAAAACAGTAAAAAACTTTAGCGTAAAGAGCGGGGCGTTGAGAAGGAAAAGCCGCTTTCATATACGGAGTAATTTCTGTTCGTTTTAAGTTTTAATGTCGCTCCTTACTTTCAGTTAGAAAAACTAGTTTTTTTTATGTAATTTTTTTCAAAAATGGTACCTTTTGATGTGCGTATAGACAAAGGTGTTTATATGCTGGGAGTCAAAATTGCTTTTTCCCTATAAAATACAAACATTCAACCTGCATCCAACCAAATCTTTATAGTAAAACTGTTTCTAAAAATTGTTTGCAAAAAACTAGATACAATTGAGTAACGAATATTCAAGTTTTGTCCTAAATTTAATTTGAAATCCAGCCTTATAATTATTTAGCAAAAAAAAAGAAACCTTGTAAAGAAAAATAATAAAACTATGTCAATTCAAATCAGAAAAAAATAATTCAAAGAAATTTTTTCCGAAAAATAAATTTTTCGAAGAAAATCAAAGATTCATAATAAAACGTTAGACAATAAAAATAAAGTCATGCTATAATTCAAACTAAAATTACCGAAAATTATTACAAATGAATAAATGACACACAAAAAAAAAACAGAAATTAAGTCGAACTTGTGTATCAATTATAAAAATAAAATATACTGCTATTGATGAATAAATGAATCCTTATAAGAATAAAAATCAAACGGTATAGTCAATTCAAAACTAAAATGAACAGAAATAACTAATAACAAGAGAAAAGCTACCGCCTCCTAATCTTTTAGTCCAAATGACAATTCTGCCATTCAATGGGTCTGAGAGGGAGTGGGGTGGCATTACGATTTTTATTTATGAGCCTTTGTTAGCCTTGTGGTACTATTTTCCAATAGATTTGTTAATGTTATGACAAATAAAAAATCACTCAAAGTACGAATCTTTAATAAAGACAAAATTCTGGCCTTCAAGAAGTTAAATGGGCATTAGCCCTATATCTATTTGAGATAACTTCTGGTGTTTTTCTGAATTCATTTACTTATCCATAGCAGTATCTTTAATCTTTATGTTGGGTATGAATTATTATTATTGTTTTATTAATAATCCGAACTGAGTTGTAGCTTTTCTGCGAAGGCTTGGCAGTATTCACTCATCTGACCCGGTGAGTAATAATACACGCAGAGAGCAATACCAGTGAATTTCTGGGGGAGACATCGTGGTTTTAGAATGACCCACATTATTTCATCGTACTCAGTTAAAAAAGAGACATCAAGTCCAGCTGCTCTTAAAATTTTATGGGCATAAATAAGAACTCCACCACCTTTTTTCTCCAGTGGGTGGTCATCATGTCGCATTTTTGCAAAATTACCACCTATTTTCAGGAGTTCCGGGCTTTGTCGATGAACTTTAGAAACCATTAGAACAGATTCCTTTGTTGCCTGAGCTAGACTTTCTAACTCAACCCCTTTATCAAAATTTTAACTATCAGCATGTACGTAAATAAACCTAGGGAAGTAAAAAACTTCAGAATTATAATACTTTACCTTAGCGGTGTTTGATGTTCTCGTTGTAGATCTATGTAAGAATATTTTGTTTCCCTAGTGGTTGTGGCTGTCATCAGGATTACCCACACTAACAAGGGGCTCAAATCCATTCAGCACTGGAAACACGGCTGAAACGAGGGAAATTGTGTCCTCGCCAGTGGGGACCTCAAGAGTGGACAGAAGGGGTTATGTCTGGGGATTTGAAACACTGTCAGGGGGCTAGGGGATGTTATCTTATGTGGGGGATAGAAAAGTTGATGCTGCTGAGGTAGTGGATCCGGAAAAAACATTCCTACCGATTGAGAAGGCACAACACACGTTTGGTTGGGGGTTTGCTGATGCACAGGACGGATTTGTAGGGGGGTGATGCACAGAAGGTGAGTAGTACTCTAGGTCCACAATGGAATCACTTTCGGTTAAGAATTCATATCCATTCGCAGTAGCATTGCTTAAAACAGCTTCGAGCTTGGAGCAAGACCTGGCAAATCAGTTCGTAGAAGATACTGTTGGGTAATCATAAGGTAAATAGACATTTATCAGGCCTGTCGAGACAAATTTCATTGCACGTAACTCATATCAGAATAGAGAATAGTCGGAGAAAACATATACAGATGTTTTTTTTTATACATTCAGGCAAGCCCTCTGGAAGAAAGGCACAAGTAACTCGGGCAAGGATATGGAATATAGTATGATCAGTATTTTGTTTGAGAAAGTTAATGCTGATTTTAGTTAATAGATGCTTTTGGAAGAACCCTGTGTCATGATTGTGGAGCTTTGCATCAATTATAGAGTCCATGTGAAGTGTCCCGTTAATATTAAAAGAAATATAGGAAATGTCTTTTTTCATCATTTATAATTATTATCTTTCGCAGCAAGGGAACTTTTTATCACACGGCAAGTAAAATTGCAAGACACATGAGAGCCACTAGAATTGGTGCATCTTGGAGGCAAATCACAGGGCCGCAAGTCAGTACAAACATGGTCTCAAGAGAATCGAGCCAACTTTGGCGAGGGCATCGAGCCCTCCGGAAGAAAAGTGCCAGTGACTCGGGCAAAGGTACGGATATAGCATGATCAATACTTCGGTTGAGGAAGTTAATACTGATGTTAGCCAACATATGCTCTTGGATAAACATTGCGTCGAACTTCTAGAGCAATGCACCAATTATAGAGTCCTTCTGAAATGTCCCGTTAATATTAAAAGAAACATAGGAAATACCTTTTTTATCATTCATAATTCTTATCTTTCGCAGCAAGGGGACTTTTTATCATAGGGCAAGTAAATTGCAAGACACGTGAGAGCCCATAGAATTGGTGCATCTAGGAGGTAAATCACAGGGACGTAAGTCAGTACAAATATGGCCTCCAGAGAATCGAGCCAACTTTGGCAAGATCTCAAGACAGTCTGCTTTGATGTGGTACATAAAACAACAATCAAAACAACATCTTGGCAGATTTTTGTATTCGGCAACATGAAAAATTTCATACCCAATCTTCAGTCTATCTTTAAGTTTTTGAGGGACTTAATCGATCTGGAGGGATAAGTTCCAGTCTCAGACGGTTCAACTTCATTAGATATACATAAAATCAGACCGAAAACCTTTCTCGTAACAACTTTTTGTTGAGATACTACTTATATCTGATTGTAAAGAATCACAAAACTGGCTGCAGTTTTTTCAATATTGATTAGCCACTTATACCTCAGGGGCCTCACAGAAGTAAGACATTCATAACCTGTTACTTTATCAATCAGCTTTTTACGCTTAAAAGGGACCAAAAATCCGTCAGGAATCTTTGAAACTGAAAATTTTACATGAGTATTAACAACAGACCTTGTAGAGGGTATATATGGCGAGAAATTTGTCTAGTAAGAGCCAACTCTGTTAGAAAAGGTCAATACAAGGTTTTTAACTCGTTTCAGCGAACTAGAGATGGCTGCGTAAGCCGTTATGGGAACCTTCAGAACTTCCGTAGGTAACTGTATAACAAGGCATGGTGTAAAAACTTAAAAGTCTTTACAAAATCGCATCTTCTCAATCATATAACTAATGTGACCCTGTTGTGTCTTTTTTCCACTAGCATATTTTACAATAGTTGCATCATCAACGCCTTTCTCAATGTAGTATTGCAAAAACGTTAAACAAGGGAAAATAAATTATCAATTCCAAATCATTTACTATTTCACTCATGTACTCCACTACAAAAGATCAGAATAATGTCGAAAGACTATCACCAATATTCAAGGAAATTTGTACTTAACTAGCCAGAATAAAATCCAAATATTCATCAAAACGTTAAAAAATGTCATAAAACACCATAAAATTTAAAAAAAAGCCAATAGGGAAATGACGGAAGTTGAAGCTTATTGAATTGTATCAAAAAAGAGGTGTTTTCACAACAAGCTGAATTTTGTTTTCATTTTAACTTCGGTGTTTTCACATCATTTTCTTTGAATTTCGTTTACTCATTGATATTACTGTCTAAGTATGATTTAATCTAATTTCGTATTATTTGATTTAATCTCTCGTCGTTTAAGGCTTAAATGTGCCACTTTTCTTTCAATTGAAAACTCTTTTTTAATAGACTAGTCAAAATAAAGAGGACATTCATTTAATGTACATACTTAACTTAAATTTAAATTTTAAGGCCTTTGCTTACTATTAATGAGGCCCCTTCGTTATTCCTAATCGCGATACACAGCCGAATAATGAAGTAAATTACTTTCATGGAATACAATACCTAAGACACCAAAGGAATAAAATGAAGCATGAATTTGACCACTTTGGGATAGGGAATTTGTGAATTCAATCATACTTTTTTTTTAATTTCATCTATTCTTTATTCTAACTTGTAATTTGGCTGTTTATTAGCTATATTAAGGACATTGTATTGTCTACGAGATGTCAATCGAAATGTTCAATATACTGAGAATAGATGGCGTTAATTTCCGCCGCATTTAAAACAGGCCTACAGAAAAAAATAAATTTAGGCTGGCCAAGTGTTTAAGATTTTATAATATTTTTTTTTTATTTACGCAAGCATTTTTATCCAGTAAGTCTTAGTTGCTTGGGTTTTTGCTACTTAGTTAGCTAAATTATGTTTTTGATGGCTAAATTATTATTAGGAATAGCTCAGTTATATAAAACAAATTATAGGCCTAACTTTACTCTTATTTCTGTAGCTTAAAAGATTCCATACATGAAAGGTCTATACCTATGTAAAGCTACATAAAGCATTTACCTTAATTTTGGATTTTCAACGTCTTTTTGGTAAAATTCTAGCTTAGCTGCCTTTTTGCTATTTTTGAAAGGGGTTAGGTTTTGAAAATAAAACTTTCAGCAATGAATCCAGGGCCAAAACTATGCTTTGGGAAGGTCTATACCTGTCAAGTAGGGTAAAATATCCAGTACTTGGCCAGCTAATATACTCTTTAACAGCTAAATTGTAGTAAATTTTCTATCATATCCACAATCCACCTAGAAGGTAGATTATTTCACCATTGGGTAAAATTCTAGTTAATTGACTTCTTGCTATTTCAGAAAGGGTTTAGGTTAGGAAAATGAAACTTTCAGGGATGAATCTACAGAATAAAGTAGGTCCTGGAAAGGTATTTTGAAGCAACTACCTCCACTCCTTCTCCCTCTAGAGGGCCCTGACCTTTGATGACCTTTAAAAATATGTATGTTATAAAAGTGAAACCTTGCAAAATAGATCTTCTACTTAATTAAAGTACAACAAAATTGTTTTCAGCTTCATAGCTTTGCTCAATTCCATTTTATAAGGTTTTAAAGATATGCAAATACATTTCCTAAATTTTTGAAAAAAAAACATTGATATGGCTCAACATTCTACTCAAATAACAGGAATTGCTCTTTCTAAACTAAAGGGAGAGAAAAAGCAACTAGTAACTGAAAATTAAGGTAAAATGTTGTTTTGTCAAAATTCAATAGGTGTAGACCTGTCATGTAGGCAAATTTCAGGGCCCTCTAGAGGGAGAAGGAGGGGAGGTGGGTACTTTAAAATACCTTCTAGTGACATACTTTAGCCTGTAGACACATCCCTGAAAGTTTCATTTTCCTAACCTAAACCCTTTCTGAGATAGCAAGAAGTCAATTAACTAGAATTTTACCTCATCATTGTCAAAATCTTCTTAACATGTGTGTGATTAGCTTAAATGTTTTGACAGTAAAATTCTAGTTAATTGACTTCTTGCTATCTCAGAAAGGGTTTAGGTTAGGAAAATGAAACTTTCAGGGATGAATCTACAGAATAAAGTAGGTCCTGGAAAGGTATTTTGAAGCAACTACCTCCACTCCTTCTCCCTCTAGAGGGCCCTGACCTTTGATGACCTTTAAAAATATGTATGTTATAAAAGTGAAACCTTGCAAAATAGATCTTCTACTTAATTAAAGTACAACAAAATTGTTTTCAGCTTCATAGCTTTGCTCAATTCCATTTTATAAGGTTTTAAAGATATGCAAATACATTTCTTAAATTTTGAAGAAAGGAAAACATTGATATGGCTTAAAATTCTACTCAAATAACAGGAATTGCATTTTCAGAACTAAATGCAGAGAAAAAGTGACTAGTAACTGAAAATTAAGGTAAAATGTTGTATTGTCAAAATTTCAATAGGTATAGACCTGTCATGTAGGCAAATTTCAGGGCCCTCTAGAGGGAGAAGGAGTAGAGGTGGGTACTTTAAAATACCTTCTAGTGACATACTTTAGCCTGTAGACACATCCCTGAAAGTTTCATTTTCCTAACCTAAACCCTTTCTGAGATAGCAAGAAGTCAATTAACTAGAATTTTACCAATAATTCTACTTTATAATATGCAAAATAGTCCTAGTTAGCATTTTATACAGCAGGAGAACCTTCACTTATTTCCTTCTTTGAGAAGGAAATATCTTCACTTATTTCCTTCGTTTTCCAGTTTTGCAATAAAATTGCTTGTAAAATTCTAGTTTAGTGACTTTTGGCTATCTTGGAAAGGGGTTAGGTTAGGAAAATGACCAAAATATTTTAGTCTTGGGTATAAAAGGCTTAAAACATTGGTTTCAAACTTAAAACAAACAACCTATCCTTTGAAACAAACAAAATTTGCAATAGAAGCAATTATTATATTCATAAAGAGGCATCAAGTGTTATGTTCACTTTTAGTCTTGGGTATAAAACAATTTGTGAAGTTGCTGATGGTGTCCTAGGGAAGAGTGCTAAGACAGCAACTAGGAATATTAGTGAAAAAGCTTTAGGTTTAATAGAGAGTAGAAGGGGTTTGTATAAGAATTATCTGAGCAATAGGTCGTATGAAAACAAAAGGAATGTAAAGAAAGTGGAGAAAGCATTAAAATATGAACTAAGGAGATGTGAAATGGAGGCGATGGATAAAATTGCTGAGGATCTGGAAGATGCGGCTAGACGGCATAATAGTAAAATATTATACTGGCATGTTAATAAATTGAAAGGGAGTAGCTGATCCGGACTAGTCCCAGTTAAAGATAGAAATGGGGTCACAATTAGTGATAAGGAAAAAGTTAAAGAAAGATGGGTGGAACATTTTGAGAATGTGCTAAACCGAGATACAGTTGCAGGAAAAGATATAGATGAAAATGAAAAAGTTTGTGATACCTTGGATGTGAAGGAAGATTTGTTTAGTGAGGAAGAATTAGCGACAGTACTAGAAGGATTAAAAAATAATAAGGCCCCAGGTGCTGATAGTATGATTAATGAGTTCCTTAAATATGGTGGCTCTGAGGTTAGGAATAAGCTACTGAAGATTATGAACATGATTTTTGAAAAAGGGGAAGTACCCAATGATTTTAGGAAAACCTTAATTAAACCACTGTATAAGAAAGGTGACAAGAGTGAATGTCGGAATTATCGAGGCATTAGTCTGGTCTCTGTAGGTAGCAAATTACTGAGTAATATGATACTTTTTAGACTGAGACATGCTGTAGATAAAGTTTTAAGGGAAGAACAATGCGGTTTTAGAAAAGGTAGAGGATGTGTCGACCATGTTTTCACTCTTAGGTTAATAATTGAGAAGTCCCTTCGTTGTCAAACACCTTTGGTCCTTAGTTTTATCGATTATGAGCAAGCTTTCGATTCTGTTGATAGAACAGCATTAACAAAGGTCTTATCGTTATATGGTATACCAGAAAAATACATTAAAGTGATTTGCGCTATGTACGAGAATAATACTGCTGCGGTTAAGGTAGGAAATGAGGTTAGCAACTGGTTTTGTATTAAATCAGGAGTTAAGCAGGGTTGTGTTCTATCCCCCTTTATATGGATCATTTTGATGGACTTCGTCTTAAGGAGCACAGGAAAGGCAATTGGAGACCATGGAATCAAATGGGGAGGAAGAACGCTCCTGGACTTAGATTATGCTGATGATTTAAGCATATTAGATGAAAGTGTGAGCAAAATGAATGAATTTTTAGAGGTTTTACGAGTTCAGGGTGCTAAAATAGGCTTGAAAATTAATGTTAAGAAGACTAAGTCACTAAGGTTAGGAATAAGTGAAGATGAACAGGTGACCTTAGGTAACGAAAAGATTGATCAGGTTGGGAGCTTCAGTTACCTTGGTAGTATTATTAGTAAAGATGGTGGGAGCAGTGAAGATGTTAAAAGTAGAATAGCTAAAGCTCAGGGTGTTTTTTCACAGTTAAAAAAAGTTTGGAAGAATAGAAAGATAAGCCTACAAACCAAGATTAGAATATTGGAAGCTACAGTGATGACAGTGGTCAAATATGGCTCTGAAGCATGGACACTCCGAAAAGCAGATGAAAATTTACTAGATGTTTTCCAGAGAAATTGCCTACGGATTGTTCTGGGTACCCGGCTGACTGACCGTATTTCAAACAGTAGGTTGTACGAAAAGTGTGGTTCAATCCCGCTTTCTGGGGCTATAATGAAAGAAAGGTTGAGATGGCTAGGCCACGTTCTACAGATGAAGGATGACAGATTACCGAAGATTGTCCTTTTTGGCCAACCGTCTGGGGCTACACGGAAAGCAGGTCGTCCTTGTCTGGGTTGGGAGGATGTCATAAATAAGGATTTAAAGGAAATGGGAACTTCCTGGGAGGGTGTAAAGAGGGAGGCTTTAAATAGATTAGGTTGGAGGAGGAGCGTGCGTAGCTGTGTTGGCCTCAGGCGGCTTGGTGCTGCAGTGAGTTATTAGTAGTAGTAGTAGTAGTAGTATAAAAGGCTTAAAACATTGGTTTCAAACTTAAAACAAACAACCTATCCTTTGAAACAAACAAAATTTGCAATAGAAGCAATTATTATATTCATAAAGAGGCATCAAGTGTTATGTTCACTTTATTCATACATTGATTGACAGTGGATTGATTGACAACCATTGACAAGTTGACAGTTGACCTAACCTGACAAGTGGTATGAAATCAATAATATGAACAGCAAAAAATTTACCATTATGGCCTCTGATATTTACACTGCTATCATTTGCCTTTGAAAATAGTTCTCATGTGGTTATGATCAATTATGTGTTTTTTTATGATATGCTAGTGATAAGCTGCAGCAGCATCTACATTTGTTCTATCAAATCATTTTTAATTCTGCTTTTGTCCCCTTTTCTTTTTGTATTGGTACATTGACTCCTGTTCTGAAAAAATAAAGGTAGCTGGCAATGTTGTTCCTATAATCCTAGAGCAGTTTCTTTTGTTCTGTGTAAATTGATGGAGTTACAAGTGATTAAGGACATAAATGAGGCTTGTTCAACTCGGGACAACCAGTTTAGATTTAAGGAAGAAAAAAACATATGTTTGCTAATCTTTCAACAAATAGAGACACGGGGAATTAAATATTGACCTAATTTATGATTGTCTTTTGAAAAATGAACCAATAGTCAATAAGGGAATTAAAATTTTACATAATCACCAGGGGACAAGATTACCTACTGGATTAAAAAGAGTTGTTTCAATATTAGCTAACAATAGTTCTCATGTGGTTATGATCAATTATGTGTTTTTTTTATGATATGCTAGTGATAAGCTGCAGCAGCATCTACATTTGTTCTATCAAATCATTTTTAATTCTGCTTTTGTCCCCTTTAATTCTTCTTTTTGTATTGGTACATTGACTCCTGTTCTGAAAAAAAATAAAGGTATCTGGCAATGTTGTTCCTATAATCCTAGAGCAGTTTCTTTTGTTCTGTGTAAATTGATGGAGTTACAAGTGATTAAGGACATAAATGAGGCTTGTTCAACTTGGGACAACCAGTTTAGATTTAAGGAAGAAAAAAACATATGTTTGCTAATCTTTCAACAAATAGAGACACAGGGAATTTAAATATTGACCTAATTTATGATTGTCTTTTGAAAAATGAACCAATAGTCAATAAGGGAATTAAAATTTTACATAATCACCAGGGGACAAGATTACCTACTGGATTAAAAAGAGTTGTTTCAATATTAGCTAACAAGAGGATTATTTCACAACAGAATAGTTAACTTAGTTTCAATTTTCATAATTTTTCCTCAGTTGCATTGATGTTCTAATTGAAGTAACTCAAATAGCTTCTTTTTCCTACATGGATCAGTAGCGACAATTGTATTTATTATTATTGGTGGTGGTTTTATTTGTTTTTAGTTTAGTGTTTTTTTCTTTTTATCTTTTGCTGAGGACGCTTAATTTAGATACAGCCAAAATATCTGTGTTATTTTAGTCTTGTGTCTCTTTTCTCTCTACTGGCTGCAGTCTTGTTTGAGGTTTTTTTCTTGAGTTTTATCTCTCTTTGTTGGAAAATATAAGCTTACCCTTATTTCTTGGTCTTAAAAGATTGCATACTTGACAGGTAAATACCTACCAAAATTCTGAAAAAATATTTAACCCTAATTTTGGGTTTTCAACCTCTTTTTTATTGGCTGTAGTTTTTTTTTGAAAAACAATTCCCATTATCTCATTAGTATTTTAAGCCATATCAAGGTATTTTCTCAGAATTTAAGAAACAGATTTACAGATATTTAAAACGCTATGAATTGGGATTGAGCAAAGGTATGAAGCTCAACACACTTTTCAATAAAGGTGTAGAAAAGTAGCTCTCCAGGAGACATGCTAAAACTAAAACATAGGTAGGTCTCTATGCTTAAATTGCTAATTTATGTCCTTTTTTTATGGTTAATATTGTATTTGCAACAATCCCGCTGATGGTTCCATATATAATCTTAGGATATGTATCAAACTAAAACAAAAAAAATCAGATTTTTACTGCATAACATGCAACATTTTTATATTCATCAGGTTACCATATTTCCTTAGTATTCTCATTTTAATTTATTTAAAATATTATTTCTTATCCAGTATTCAATCAGGTGCTCAAAATAGACTGAATATCCTAGAATCTACACTGCATATATGTATTAAACAATTTTTATCTATCACTTACTCCTGAAAAGCCACCTTTATTTTAACCTGAAGCACCAACCTAAAATTTACATGAAGATTAATGCTCAAAATGTTAATTCTGATTAAATGCCTCAAATTTCAGTTTTAGTTAAGAAACTTTCAATTTTAATTGATTGAAAACTTCACATGAAGATTGATGTCCAAAATGTAAATTCTGATTTAATGCCCCAAATTTCAATTTTAATTAAACTTTCAATTTTAATTAATTAAGAAATTAGAAAGAAACTTTCCTTGTTAAAGAGAACATAAGTGACACCCTTTGATATCCTGATAGCCCTTTTTTATTTATAGCCCAATTGTAAAAGAATTATTGTTTCCCCTTTGTATTAGTATACTAAAACCAGATATTTCCCAAAAAAGTCAAAAATTGGATTTATCACTCCTATTCCAAAAAGGAGCAAAATAATTTTTCTGGTTTAATGTGGATCACTATTACATCAACCTTCAGCCAAGAGTATGATAGTTTTATTGTTTTGTGGTTAAAAGAAATATCTTCCAGAAGCAATTGACAAGAGTTAAGGTATCAACTTGATCAATTTTCTCATTACATAATATTACAATCTTTCCATCCTCACTTACTCCTAGTCTAAGTGGTCTAGTCCTCTTAGCATTAATTATCAAACCTGTTCTTGCATCGTCAACTTCTAAAACCTCCGTTAAATTATTCATTTTGCTAACATTTTTATCTAGTATACTTAAATTCTCTGCAGAGCCTAAGTCTAGAAGAATTTTTTTTCATTAAAACAACATGACATGTATTGATACACAAGCAAATAATAGCTTTATACAAAGCAGGACCTGCCTTCACAAAAAAACTCAAGTAACTTTCTGAAAGTCGAGTTCTCAATAATTTATTAAACCTTAAATGGATTGAGAGTTAATTTGGGTAATTCTAATAGGGACAATTTCATGTGAAATTAAAGGAAATAAAATGAAGATCTTTGCCAGATCCACTCTCCTAAGGTGGAAGTGTACCAGTAAGTATCATTGACGTCTAGGGTAGAAGGTAGGAAATCTGTAGTAAGATTTATAAAGCAAATAAAATTTGGATTAACCAGAGTAGCAGGTTATAGTATATGTAACCTTGATAAGTTTGAGTGGCAGGGTGGTGAGTGTCACCTAGATTTTGAAATATCATTTTTTGTGTCTTCATATGAAAATGGAAAAATTTCATCCCTCCACATTTTTTGTGCATCTTTGCCACTGTAAAGTATACATACTAATTTTAGTATTAATATTTTATTTTTAGAGACTGCTTTGTATTGAAATGCCTTAAAAAATAACTGTCTCGGAAGTTGCTATCCTTTGAAGACCTTGCATCATTAGCAGCAGCACCAACTTTGCCACAAGGAATGATTATTGATTTCTCTAGATCTCAACATGATGGAGGCAAGCCTTCTTTTTGAGAATTCTCTCATTAAAGAAGGTAATTCAGTAGTTATAATAGTGTACCATTAGTAATCTCTTCATTTTCTTATCTTTAAATTTCTTGGGGAGGACAAAGAAGAGGGTTCATAGTCTGAGTCTTACACTCATTAAATATAAAAAAAACAAGTTTTTTAACTGAAAGTAAGTTCAAACGAACAGAAATTACTCCGTATATGAAAGAGACTTTTCCTCCTGAACGCCCTTAATTCTACTTTTTAAAACAGTAAAAAAGCTCGTAAATTTTTATGGGTAAAGCTAAACTTGATGAAACTAATATATTTAAACTCAGGATTAAAATGCAATTCTTTTGATGTAACTATTGGTACCAAAATTCCATTTTTTAGAGTTTTGGTTACTATTGAGCCGGGTCGCTCCTTACTACAGTTCGTTACCACGAACTGTTTGATAATCTTAAATTTAGAGTATTTGTTGCATTTGAAACTACAGTCAGAAGCATTATGCATGGAAGGGGGCTCTAGTAACAAGCATCATTGAAATTAATTCCCCCTCCTCCCCTGGAGTCTTGAAATATAGGTCTTGTAGACTCTTCTTTCTGATTAGAATGTGCCTATTAATGCGTGTCTGATGCTTCAGCTGTTTTTTCTTAATCTGCTCTTTTACCCCTTCCATACTAAATATTTACATATCTACTCTTGCTGTATGTTCTGAATGAAGGAGACTAGAGATAGAGCAGTCAAAAATTGCTCCTAGAATATTAAAAAAAAATTTACCTTATTAAAATTAAAAATTAAAATAAAAAAATTAAAAAAATCATGTAAAATTATATTATTAATAAAAAAAAATATAAAATAAAAAAAAATTCTAAAAACTTTACATGTCTACTCTTGCTGTATGTTCTGAATGAAGAAGGCTAGAGATAGAGCAGTCAAAAATTACTCCTAGAATATTAAAAAAAATTTTTACCTTGTTAAAATTTAAAATTAAAATAAAAAATTAAACAAATCATAAAAAAACTATATTATAATAAAAAAATATAGAATAAAAAAAAATGCTAAAAACTTTACATTTCTACTCTTGCTGTGTGTTCTGAATGAAGGAGGCTAGAGATAGAGCAGTCAAAAATTACTCCTAGAATACTAAGAAAAATTTGTATAACTATTAGTATAAGAAATTATTCTCAGTACAGGGAATCCTTTTTCATGTACTTTTTGTTTTCTTGTTCTTTTTTATTTATTCTTAGCTATTTAGTCTTAGTTCCACTTTTTTATTTAGTATTATCTTTGTATTATTTTGACTGCTACTACTACCAACAACTTGTCGGAGAACCAAGACACCGGAAGCAAACACAGCTGAGCATTCTCCTCCTTCACCCGATCTGTTCAAAGCTTCATTCTGATCTCCATCTCATAAAATTCAAGTCATTCCTTATCACCTATTCCCCCCACATTCAGGGACGAGATGCTTTTCTTTTGGCCTCAGATGGAAGGTCAAAAAGCACAATATTTGACAATCTGTCATTCTTCATCCATAAACATGGCCTGGCTATCTGATTCTTTCTTTCATTATCGCTCTAGAAAACGGGACCAAATGGTATTTTTCATACAACTTACTATTATATATGCAGTCAATCAAACGAGTACCTAAAATTCCACCTTTGTCTCATCGTAGCTAAGGGCGTGGGTGACATCTTGTCTGGGTTTGGGGGGGGTGTTCAGCCAATTCTGTGATGTAAGGGGGAGCTGAAGTTATAATGGCAGTTCACAAAACCTCACATCGCCAGCAGTTCTATCTTACCTTTTCAAATCTTTATTCAGTAATAATCACAAAAAACTGAAATCGTAAATCGTCAATTAGCTTCAGCATTAATCATCTTGGATTGCTATACTCTTATTATCTTTCGCAATACTATAATATAATAAACCCTACTTCCAATTTCCAATGCTACTACTTCCTACTTCCAATGTCCTACTTCCAATTTCCGGGAAACGTAACCGCCCTAAAAGGGATTTGACAGAAATCACGTTATTGTTAGATTACAGCTTCTTGTTCTAAGAATTCAAATCAAAAGTTTAAAGTTGGGTGATATTAAATATCAAAATTGACGTATCTATATATTGGACCAAAATGAATATTGAACATCTATATCCTAAAATGATATTTGGAAATTTTTGTTTATCTCCAGCTTTTTCAACCACCTACCAGTGAATATCCAACAGGAAAATTCTAACATACAAAAAATGCTCGTTAATACCTAGTGTAAGTTTGAAGCTCTAGTGGGTCAACTGCCCCCTTCCCTACGCCCATGATAGTAGCCCTAGAAAACAGGATAGAACCACATTTTTTTTGTAGAGCTTATTATTTGAAATACAGTCAGTCAGATGGATACCCACAAGAATCCGTAGAGAATTTCTCTGGAAAAGTATTTCGTATTCTAACATATGAAAAGTGCTTGTAAATACCCAGTGTAAGTTTGAAGTTCTAGTCGACCAGCTGCTCCCCCTCCCTTCCCTACGCACATGATCGTAGCCCTAGAAAGCAGGATAGAACCATATTTTTTAGTAGAGCTTAACGTTTGAAATACGGTCAGTCAGATGGGTACCCACAAGAATCCGTACCCAAATCCTCTGGAAAAGTATTTCGTATTCTAACATACGAAAAGTGCTCGTAAATACCTAGTGTAAGTTTGAAGTTCTGGTGGACCAGCTGCCCCCTCCCCCTCTTCCCTACGCACATGATCGTAGCCCTAGAAAGCAGGATAGAACCATATTTTTTTGTATAGCTTATTGTTTGAAATACGGTCAGTCAAATGGGTACCCGCAAGAATCTGTAGACAATTCCTCTGTATAAGTATTTTGTATTCCAACATACGAAAAGTGCTCGTAAATACCTAGTGTAAGTTTGAAGTTCTAGTGGCTAGCTGTCCAACCCCCCCCCCTTCTTCCCTACGCACATGATCGTAGCCCTAGAAAGCAGGATAGAACCATATTTTTTTGTAGGGCTTATTGTTTGAAATACGGTCAATCAAATGGATACCCACAAGAACCCTTAGACAATTCCTCTGAAAAATATCTAATGAGTCCTCTGTTATTTTCAGTTTCCGTTATTTCTTATTTTTCTCCGTATTTTCAAGTTCTCGCGTTTCAGAACTGTGCTTAACCCTCTGTTATTACCATGACTCTCAATCTTCTGATCTTAGTTAGTAGGCTTACCTTCCTATTCTTCCAACCGTTTCTACCATGTAATAACTTCCTGTGAATTGGCTATTCTGCTTTTTACATCTTCTATTTTATACATCTTCTTTTTATAACCTGGCTATTCTGCTTTTTACATCTTTGCTGCATCCAGCAAATGTGTCTTTCTTCCTCTCGTGTAGTTCACTTATAAAGGTTAGATTTTGCTGTTGTTTTCTTCTTTGTTTTCTTTTTTTTTGCGGACGACTTGGCGGAGGTCCTTGTCGAAATATTTGCTTGTTTTTCATATTTAGCTACTGGCTGATAAAATCCTCGTTTTTTCACCTATTTGTTTTTTCTCTTTTCATTTTTTATTCCCTTTCTTTGTTTTCATACGTAATATCTTGATACTACTCAGGAAAGTGAAGCTTACCTGATCATTGGTCAAGCTCCACTTGACAAGCTTACATTGGTCAAGCTCCACTTGACCAATTTTCACGTTATCTAACATCAGCTCTTTATCCCCAATTACTCCTAGCCGAATTGACGAGGTCTCCTTAGCATTAATTTTCATACCTATTCTTCCTCTCTAAACTTTCAAAACCTCAAAAAACTCATCCATTTTGCTAACATTATTGTCGAAAGAATTCAAATCATTTATGTTACCTAAATCTAGGAAAGTTTTGGCTTCCCATTTGATTCCATGTTTTCCCATAACCTTTTCTGTGTTCCATAGGATAAAGTCCAGCAAATATTCCTTAGAAAAAGGGGTATGACACAAACCTACTTAAATCCTGATTCCCTCCACATCAAGGCAACTTCTAACCTCACCCTCTACCTTAACCACAGCAGTATCATTTTCATAGATAGCGCTAATTACTTTAATTTAATTATCTGGTATACCATACAAGGACAGGCTCGTTATTGGAGATTTCCTGCCGTCTGAATCGGATGCCTGTTCATAACTTATAAAACTGATGATCAGGAGTGTAGCTTTAGAATTTTACTGGGGAGGGGTGGGGGCAAGGTCCACATCCGGGAAGTCAAAGGGTATGGGATATCCTTCATGGGAAAAGGGTGTTGGAACATTTGTGAAATACACAAGCCTAAATGTATTTTCAAGATGTCTAAAAACTTATTTGGGTATATTATTTTAGAATTGATACTGAACATCTAATGAAAAAAAGTAAAGGTGGCGTGTGCCACCCTAAGTCTTCAATGGCACATTTTTCTTCAAGCGGTATGAAGAAAAGTTACTATTTGGCAAAGACGCTACTCGGTTATATTCAAAGTATTACGCAATATATGATAAACAATAAACACACATTTAACAAATATAAAATTTACTACTGGTGATTGGCTTATTTCTAAAATTTATCATAAATATAAAATTATCAGCATAAAAATATATAAAAAATATAATATATAATTATATGAAAAATACAATTTATATATAAAAAAATATAGTTACATAAGAAATAAATATATTTTTATATTATATCAAAAATATAATTTTATATATATAAATATATAAAATATAAAATTATCAGCAATGAGTTGCTACAGGGGACAGTAGTATAGTGTAAATAAGCTTTCGGTTTTGGTGAAGGTGAATGTCGTATACATTCGGCTTTTCTTCAGCCAGCTTCACCACTAATGTTGCTGTACCTATCCCTCCTCTAGTTTCCCTAACCCCCACACCCAGCACAGGATACTCAATCTCATAGTTGGACCAAGCGCTATTCTAACAAACACCGTATATTGCGCTATTCAGTTGCATGTGATTTGCAAACGGTGTGTGAGCAAATCAAAAAGTAGATAATTTAATATAACATCAAAACAATATAAATTTCATTATCGAAACCTTGTAGAGAAACATTATCCTAGCCCCCCCTCCTTGAACAACAAAAAATTTCATTTTTTTACATGAGCAGTAGGGATATGTCTTCTTTTTTTTTGTTTTTTTGCTATCAAGGCACTGGAGGCTTATTTAAAAGCTAAATCTCATATCTTATCGTTTCTTTATAAATTACACTCAATTAAGTCGTCATAAAGTGTCGTATGGTACCCTAAAAGCGCAATTTAACATTTTTGGAATGGAAAGGCTGGGTTGGACTCATGGACATCATAGAGTGCTAATGATGGGCTCATTTATAATTTTTTTTATAGTAAAATTTTTATATGATTTTATAAATTCAAGTTAATAAGGCAATGACAAAGTGCCATATGGTACCCAAAAAGTACACTTTAGGTTGATTTTCCGTTTTTAAAATGAAAATAACAAAAAAGGGTCTTGTCCAATGAAAAAACTATGTGAACAAATTTCTGCTGGAAAAAAAAACCCATCCATGCGGAAATTCTCCTCCACTGTAAATTTTTCCCACATTTGAAGTCGCAAACTGGTTTACTCATTACTAGGCTGCAACTTCCGCTGCAACCTAGATGGTAAGGTTTTAACGGTGTTATATTTGCATAAATGATATTGTGGAACATTTATAAGGACCTCTGTTTTTCCGCGCTCTTTTGTATTAAAAAGAGCATGGATCAATTAAACAAAAATTTAGTTTATATTAATTAATAAATGATAGTTTTTTTCAAATTATTGGGGGGAGTACCCCCCGCCCTCCCCTCGCCAAACGATGCCACTACTGAGGACTAAAGGAGTTGGATGATTCAGACGCTTCTCAATTACTGATCTAAGAGAAAAAATATGGACGACCTCTCCCCCTTCCCTCCCTAAAATCCTCCCAACCCTACCACGCGCTCTCCCCTCCCTAAAATCAAACCATTATTCTCTTAAAACTTCATCTGTAGCATCTCTAAGTCTAATAAGTTGCTTCATGCTAAGCAATATTCTGCCTATAGAAATCAACCAAATGCTTCTGTAATTGCCAAACTCACTCATATCGCCTTTTTTGTTAAGGGGTCTAATTGAGGTTTCCTAAAATAACCTGGTACTTCGCTTTTTCAAAAACCGTATTCGCAATCGTCAGTAATTTATCGCTATTCTTGCAACCGCATTATTTCAAGAACACATTTACGACACTATGAGCATCTTAGGCCTTATTATTTTTTAATCCTTTTAGTACTGCCTCTAAAATCCTCCTTCACTCCTAAGTTGTCAAAAGCTTTTTAATTCTGTTCTATATTATACCACAGTTTTTTTAGAATGTTAGAAATCTTAGGAATAATAAATCAGGAATTATTCCTAGCATAGAGAATCTTTGCATCATTTTTAACAGAAAATAATATGAGTGAAGAAATTAAACAAATAAAAACAGAAATGACTAGTCTAATGAATTAAAAATCAACTCGTACAGAAATTATCCAAAATAAGAGTTGGCTGCAACCCCAAGGCTTTACTTTCCGTACTTTCTATTTACTTTCACTTGCTCTTTTTTTGTTTAATTTAGGTTCAACTTCTTATTTGAGTTAATTTCTCGTCTGAGTAATTTCTTGATTTGGTTTTAATGTGCATTAAAAGTAGTACTCTTTATAGCGCCATTCAGAGCAGTTGCATTAACTGCAGTACCAACACTATCCTCACATTCAGTATCACCCTATTCCTTGTACTATTGCCCCATTCCTAAGCAATAAATATTATTAAGAGGAGAATGGATTTTTAGCAATAACAAATGATCGTCCACCTCCACCTCTCCACCATTTGTGCCAATTGGAACAAAATAAAATGTTTTATTACAAAAAAATATTTTCTGGAACAAGAAAGAATTTATTACCCCACAGCACCCTTATTCAGGCTCTCATTTCAAATGAGGAAGAGGGTTAAGTCTTAGGTCATCAATATGTCTATCAATTATTGTTCCTACTGGCTTATGCAGCTGTTATTTATTTACAGCTGTTACTAACTAAAACGAACTGACAACAATTTTCAGCACCAACCAGCCTAAGGTCAACACTGCTGCACACGCTCCTTCTGCACCCCAATCTACTCACGACAAGGGCACCAATAATCAAATTTGGGGGGGGGGGAATGTGAAAAGATGCCAATAATTGACCAAACTTGGAAATTTATTTTAAAAAGAGTGAAAAACAGAAAAAAAACAAGGAATGAGGGTGCCAAACAAATCTAGGGGGATCTCCTGGTCCCCCTGGATTTATTTTAGTTAGTTTATTTTTGTAAAGTTTATATTAGTGATTTTATTTAGTTAGTTTAGTTAGCTTATACTAGTTTATTTTTGTGTCACCCATAAAAGGGTTGTCACACACAAAGCGGTTTATTTTGTAATCACGTTATTCTTATTTCTGGAGAGAAAATGCCCCGCCTTTTAAAAACTGTATTAATTAATGCTGGATCAACAAATGCAGATAGACAAGGAAGTGAGAGACAAACAACTTCATTTTCTCCAAATCTGATTGGTTCTTTTGTAAAAAAAAATTAAGCCAGTAAAACAAGCGAAAAATTTTTGAATCCAGATATTTGGTGCAAGTGATCTCTCTGTCTGCCTATGCTCAAAACGACTCGCAAAAAGGCTGCGATGTGTCAGCGACTTTTTATTTTGTTTTTGCCATTTTAGATGCCAAGATCTCTCTGCTTTTAGGTAATGGTCATTCTGCCCAAGGGCATCTTAAAACTACTTCTGTGAAGCAGGAAGTAGACTCAATTGAGGAACCAAGTGAAAAAAGTTTACATGAAATGCACCATCACCAGAGCTTGACTTCTACCAAACCAGAAGTGATCTCTTGTGACTACTGTGACGAAGATGTAACACAAAGCGGTGTGGAAAACATACTACCCATTGTTATACTTAAGGAATTTCCGGATGGTGTTATAGATGAAATTAGAACTGGGACAAAAAGTCAAAAAAAGTTTTACAAATGTGAAACATGTCAAAAATTGTTCTCTCAAAAATCAAATTTGAATGTACATCAAAGAATTCATTCAAAAGAAAAACCATATTGTTGTCCAATATGTATGCAAAACTTCTCGGTAAAGAGTGTAATGACGTCCCATATGAGAATTCATAATGGTGACAAACCATATTTGTGCAAAATTTGCAATAGAAATTTTTCTAAGAAATTTTCACTAACAAACCACTTAAGAATTCATACTGGTGAAAAACCCTACCAATGCGAGACATGTGGGAAAACCTTTTCTAGAAGGTCCAACTTTTCTGAACACCAAAGAAGTCACCTGGGTGAGAAGCAGCACAAATGTGATATATGCCACAAGAGCTTTGCTAGGAAATCGAATCTGTATGTACATCAGAGAACTCACACTGGGGAGAAACGTTATGAATGTGATTTTTGCCAGAAGGCCTTTGCTGTAAAGTTTATTTTGACGAAACATCTTAAGATTCACAGTGGTGAGAAGCCTTACAGGTGTCATATATGTAAGAAAAGGTTTATTGAAAAGGGTGCATTAACTATTCACGAAAAAACTCATGCTAGTGATTAAATTTTAAAAAAAGGCTTAAAATGAAGGAGCATAATAAGCTTCACATGAGCATTAACAAGTTTCACAATGCTTCACATAAGTATAACAAGCTGCACGTGAGCATAACAAGCTTCACTAAGCTTCAGATGAGCATAAAAAGATTTAAAAACAACATTGGTAATACCAAAATGCCGATTAAAAGCAATACTTTCATCCACAAGAAGATAAGGAGAACTTGAAATACTAGAAATAATAGTGGATTTAAGTTTAATTTTTTATTGCCTTATTTTATGATTCAATTCTGAAATTTCTTTTTAATTGCTTGATGGGATGCTAGGTCACAAACATATAGGAGGAGAGGAGATTGATTGATACCTTATTTTCAACAATTTATATAATAATACAACAAAGAAATAAATATTGTCGCTACTAGAAGGCCGAACGACCTGTGCACAGTGGCTCAATTAGCTAATTAAATCACATAATCAAGATCCACACACGCAAAAAAAAGAAATCACACACATAATTCTCATAAGGAACATACTCTCATCCTGTATCAAGACTGAGAAGACGTTTCTGTTTAGTTTTTTAGTGAAGATACAAAAAAGGTATTTTCGGAAATAAAGAGGGACTGCCGTCCCCAACCCCCCTCAATTAGCACCCCTGTTTTCTTGTTCATTGATTGGTATATAAACATAAAGTTTTAGTATATTCACTGATAGTATTCAGGAAAAAAATTAAAAAACATAAATAGCGAACACACCTATTCTAATTGCTAATTGCACTAATATCTAATTGCTGGAAATCAAAGTAAAACAGTTTTTGCCCCCTGGCTCCATCTTTGGTCTAATCATACCTGATAACAGGGGTTTTGGGCGATTTTTCCTTTAGTTGTTATACAATTATCAAATCTTCCGTTATTATCAAATTAACAAATTTGAAATTTGAATTATCAAATTCTATCCTGTGTTGCCACACTGAGACGCAGAAAGAAACAAGCGAAAACTTTTCTTGATTACAAACAAGTCCAACCCAGCATGTAGTCATCGAGCAATACAACAATAAATGGTACAGTCATCATGTTCAATAGGGCTAATGAACAAGTATAGGCTAACGTGAGTATGTAAAAATTAAGCAATAAATGTGCGATATTGTTCAAATCAGGAGAAAATAAGGGTTCTATTGATATTTCAAGCCAACTGAAGGGATAAACATAGCTGAACAGGATAGCCTAGTCGGTCTTTTTATAAAAATGATTTTGTCAGTAAGTCACTTAACTAATAATTCGTGGTTTACTCTTGAATAATTTTAATATTATCAATATTAATGATTATTTAGATTTATGGCAGTGTCTGTCTTCTGTTATAGCAATCAGGAAAGTCACAGTTTCTATAATTCCACGATGATATTTTTTTCGCTCATTTTCTGCTGATTTTTTAAACATATTCCTTATTTTCAAACTTAGCACCCGTTAAAACAACATATGTACGTTTTTCATTAAAAATTGAGCTTTTTGAGGATGTTGCTTTTTGAGGTAAATTGAGGTTTTTATTTTTTAAGTTGTAAATGGCTTTGTAGTTTCTACTTAATCAATTCAAAGAATCGTATTGCATTTTTAGTCTCCTTGGTACTTTCATGAGCTCTTATTTTCAAATATGTTCAAATGTATAAAAAAAATCGCTACCGAGAACAATCTAAATTTGGAAGCTATCAGCAGAGGAGAAAGAAAAGAAAAGAGATAGAACAAATTAAAATATACTAGAAAATTAGAAGATAGCTCAAAAAGATGAAATTAACCCCCAATCACTATATAACAAAGAAAAACAAAAGGAATTCTATTTGTTAAACTATAGTTGTAATTAATACAAACCTGGTAAGACAATAAAACACAAGTCAGGAAAACTGCTATATGCTATTGTATATAAATTGTTGTATTTGTATAAGTATTTGTATTATGAATTAGTATTTGTAATTATAAATAAGCGTTTGTATTATTTTTTGCTCAATCTCACTGTTTTAATTAAAAGCTTTACCCTTTATTACCTTTTAATTTCCTTCTAGTCATATATGGAAAGGCGTTATTGTCTTAAAAGCTATTTATTTATAGATTTGAATAGTTATGAAATGTGTCATAATGAGCAAAATTGAAAAAGGAAAGGACATCCAGAAAACAAAAGCGACTAATTATTGTACCTACTTAAGACACCTGGCGGTAGTCAAGATTGGAGATACATGTAAACAACAATCTGTGCAAACATTTGACATGTAGGCTAGAGAGTAAAAAAATATTTCTAAATACACTAAAAAGTAAAATGCACCTTTCCCAAAAATCGCAAGTTTGTTGGTTAAAAATAAGAGCATTTAGCGGTCCAGAGATAGAAAGCCGTCTTTGAATAGTTACAAAATGTGCCAATTTTTCATTATTAGTCGAAAATCCTTTCTAATTTTCTAGGCAATAATAGAGGGAAAGATCATTTAAATTTTTAGCATATTTGAAGATAAAAACGTTTTTAGAAAGTTTTATTTTACTTTGGTTAATCTTTCAGGGCAGAAAGCAAATCTCCTCTTCTTTTATCGTAACGTAGCTGATTCGCAATTTGCACCTTATACTGTCAAAATTCCGGTTGAAAATTTAATGGCAAGACTGCACTTATTTCAATTTCAAACAGCCAAAAATGGCAATTTTGCTGGTTAAAATTAAGAGCATTTAGCAGTCCAGAGATAGAAAGCCGTCTTTGAATAGTTACAAAATTTGCCACTCTTTCATTATTATTCGAAAATCCTTTCTAATTTTCTAGGCAATAATAGAGGGAAAGATCATTAAAATTCTTGGCAAATTTGAAGATAAAAACGTTTTAGAAAGTTTTATTTTACTTTAGTTAATCTTTCAGGGCAGAAAGCAAATCTCCTCTTCTTTTATTGTAACGTAGCTGATTCGCAATTTGCACCTTATACTGACAAAATTCCGGTTGAAAATTTAATGGTAAGACTGCACCTACTTCAATTTCAAACCGCTAGTAACAACCGCAAAAATCTTAATCTTCTTTAAAAATTTAGCTCTTTTTTTAGAAAGTTACTATTTTACTTGGAAAATATTTATCCCCAATACTGTTGTATATAATATTGATCAAAACATATTTCATATTTTTCATCTCGCATATATTGTTCATTTAGATCATATTTTTCATCTCTAATACTTAACGAAATTAAACCACTATAGAGATATGCAGCAGAGCAATGCTCAACAAATTTGTAAGCGTTCAGTTTCAAATAAATTGCCATAAATCATACACTTGTCAGATAAGTGATCGCATTAGTTCTAATAATGCTGCCGTAAAATCACTTTAAGTAATAGTCCGAATTGGTCGCGCTTGTGTCCATAGTGCGATAGCCTCTAAAATGTGGGTTATTTGCCCTAATATAAATTTCATTTCTTAGAAGGGTGCTCTGCGCCCCTCTCCTTTGCAAAATAAAGATCCAAACAAGGCCAGTCGTGTGGGGTGGCAAGTGGTGCGACCGCACCGGGCCCCGTGCTAACAAGGCCAAATATGTTAGGAATTATAATCATGTGAGTGATTTTGTAACTTCACGAGGGGCCTTAAAGAAAAACCCATGGAAAGTAAGGTTGGGGTTTCCATATTTGGAGCTCCCCTTTATGTGGAGCGGAGCCAGTGGTTGTAATATTGTCAAAACCCCCCTTTATTTGGGCCTTTTGGCCCTGGTCTTCTTTAGTTAATTTAATTTATTAGGCCCCGCGCAGTGGTGGGTGCAGCAGGTAGTAGCGCCGATCGAGAAACCACCTATTTAACCTTGGATTGATTATATTTCCACATTGTAAACATGTACCGATTAGTAAGCCTGACAAAACTATACACAGCGCCAGTAGATAGACTATCTTATATACAGCCATACTAAATCAGTAGGCAAGGGCTTTCAAGCCTTTAAAAAAGTAACATATTCTTTTAGCCTTTTATAACAGGCTAGAATCGTGAAATCTTTAATATTCTTTAATTTATGAATCTTATATATCTCTCAATAAAATAATAATTATTATTAAGTGTATACTTCTAATTGGGAACAATAAGAACTCCGTCTGTATATGGATTAATCAATGCTAGGAATAAGTGAATAGGCAAAAGGGACTAGATAAATCGCCTACAAATTATTTTAGGTACCCGACTGACTGACCCTATTTCAAACACTAAGCTGTACGAAAAATGTGGGTCGATCCTGCTTTCTTGGGCTATAATACTGTAGATAAATTTAACAGTAGGGTTATAATCAACATTATTTGTCTACTACAGTCTCGGCGCGTATAAAAGCTCCTCCCATTTTCTTTTGTTTAAGCTATTCCTTGCATTCTTAGTAGTTGTTGGGCCAAATTTGGATAATGGTGAGAACTTGTATTATTTATTATTGCGAAAGCAGAAACAAAGGAGATAAACCGGCGAAGTGGTTCGCTACTGTCCCATCTCAAAGGTATGACTAGATTGAGAGGCGTATCCAGGATGTCTAAAAGGAGTGGGGGGGGGGGGGGGGTTAAATTTTAGCATATGCGGAAATTTTCAGTGCGAACTTCTGATCAACATTGCAACAGGGAAATAGCCGGAATTTCATAAATAGTGGGAGTGGGATCCACAAAGTTGCGGGACTATTTGAACTTTGCCAAAAAATGTTTTGCCACAAAGGGATAACCTAATAGTTTTAACACAGATTATCTATTAGGTTTTACAATGGTCTGTGGTATAAATTAATATTGCGCCATGGAGCGTCAAAATTCTTCTTTTTGGTAAGGAAAAATAATCCCTTGAATTTTTCGTCTCTTAAACTCTTTTTTGGGCCATAAAAATGTCCTTCGAAATTTGATAGGAATAAATAGAAAGAGGAACTCTGTTTTTCTTCTAATAACCGGTGGAATAGCCCTATCCAAGAAAATACCAAACGTCTGTTAAGAACTATTTTTCGTGAAATTCTTGGTGAGTTTTCTGAAAACTGAAGGGCATCAAAAGAATTGTATTGTAAGAAGAATATAAAGTAATACTCGTTGTTATTATAGTTGTAAATATTCTGCCACGAACTTACAAATTGCGTAAAAATTCTCATCAGAAAGTAATTTTTTTATGACTCATTAAATTAACCCTCACAAATCTTTTCATTATCTTTCCAGTTTAGGGTTACGTGCAAGTTTGGTATAAAACTTGGAATGTTTAATTAATTTCCATTTATGAGATAATTTCCATTTGAGGAAAAATTGATAAAGTATGGAACTGAGATATCAATGCGAAGCGCCAAATTTTCTAATCAAATGACATCATGTTATGTCATTGTTCAAATAAAACTTTTTTTTACCTGGATGAACCTTTTAAATTCGTTCTTGATTTTTTCCATTTCCAAACCAATGTTATTTTTACCTTTTGCAGTATCATAACCATACCAATTATTTTCCTTTTTTATCTCTTCAACATATTGCATTCTTCCTTATCCCCTAGTCGCTCGACTCCTTTTATTTCGTGTCCGTTTCTCCAGGCTGTGAATACCGATGCCGCATGCGTGAAAACCCATGAAAAAAATCTAACGTCGCTCATGTTCCTCCTTGTTTATATGTTCTCCGGTGGAGCAGCATGGCGGCCTGGCTTTGTCTAATGGTTGAGATAGTGAATAGTCCTACTGTTTATATCTATCTACCTACAGTAGGCTGTAGGTAGAAGAAAAAGCCTTTTCTTCATGTCGTGTACTGTCTAAATGACTCTGCTCTTGTGGTATTAAAATATTCTAGTATACCTCAAGCACAAAATTGTGAATAAAAACCAAAAAGTTTAATGAAATTTCCAAGTGACTTAAAGTTAACAAAAAAGCTAATGTCGGCGAGGGGAAATTCGGTGCCCTATTTTATTCTTAAGGTATTTCGGCGGTTCATATTTGTCAGCATCAGTGATATATAAGACGTCAATAAGTCGTCCATTTTGTATCCTAGAGACGTTTCACATAATAATTTGGATCCACGTATTAGGTTGCCAATTGTCATATGGAAGTATGTATTTCCGGAGGACCAATTTGAAATACGTGTAAATGGATGGGTGACCAAAATTTCCTGAAATAGGAAGAAAAAGCAATGTAAGAAAAAAGAAATAAATTACAAAAATTCTGCATATATGTTTCCCCTCACCCCCTCACGAAAAAAGTAAAACAACGATTGACAGTTCTAAGATAAGATTATATAAAATACAATAAACTTCCAGAAAAGAAATTTTCGAAAATCACTTTTCAAAAGAATCCCAAGTATATGTCTCACGGCAAACTGAATATTACTAGACCAATCCACACCGCACAGGGACGTATCCATGGGGACATTATCATCAGTAGAGTTATAGAGTAACTGTAATGATGATGATGTCTCACTTTGTCATCAAAATATCCAAAGCCTTTATTTATATTTTTGTTTCACTGTCTAATCAAAGAACCTGTCCCTATTTGGAACTCTTTTTTTGTCATAGAAAAGGCAATGCGGTCATGGAAAAAAAATATAATAGAAACTGAATAAAAGGCAGAAATGGTTAGAGCTTTAATTTAGAAAAACAGTAATTGGTAACAGGATAATTATCTTTACATTGTGATTCCATTTTCACCTATTTTCCGTTGCTTAACGAGCCATGTTTTTTTTTATTTCATTTGTTTTATTCATTTCTTTATTTTTTATTATTCATTTGTTTATTTATTAAGTACTTAAATCCACATAAATAAGCGCCACTGATACGTAAGTTGCTTTGAAGTAAAGCTGCAACAACCAGCTTTACACCATGTTACAAAATGTGTTTTTTTTTTTATTGGTAAAGCATCAATGTGACCCCAGTGCTGAAGGAAATGTCTTCTATAAATAAGTCATCTCTTTGGCAGGATGCCTGCCTAGTTAGTATACACAAAGTTTTGAGTTTCAATCCTACAGATGGCATTAATATTTTACCACAATGGTTTGGTATCTAAAATCTACCGTTTTTTGCTACAATATACCATTTCCACAGTAAGAGGGAAGCTGCCCCCCCCCTTAACACACATATTGTCAGATTAGTTCAAGCGAAAGAGGGGCTGGAAACTATAGCCTAACAGTTTACAATTTGTGAAAAATTAAGAGAGGAAAACTGGTTTAATTTAAATAATGCAGTTACAAATAAAATTATTGCTTTTTTAAATTAAACCAGTTTTTTGTCTCATAGCTGCACATAAATACACATAGCTTTATATTTAAATAAAGCAGTGACGAAGAAAATTATCGCTTGTTTAAATCAAACCCGTTTTTCTATCATAGCTGTACACAAATTTCCATAGCTGTACATTTAAATAAAGCAGTGACAGAGAAAATTATTCCTTTATCAAACAGTTCGTGGTAACGAACTGTAGTAAGGAGCGACCCGGCTCAATAGTAACCAAAACTCTAAAAATTGAATTTTGATATCAATAGCTACATCAAAAGAATCGCATTTTAATGCTGATTTTAAATATATAAGTTTCATCAAGTTTAGTCTTACCCATTAAAAGTTACGATCCTGAGAAAATTTCTTATTTAGGAAAATAGGGGGAAACACCCCCTAAAAGTCGTAGGATCTTAACGAAAATTACACCATCAGATTCAGCGTATCAGAGAACCCTACTGTACAAGTTTCAAGCTCCTCTCTACAAAAATGTGGAATTTTGTATTTTTTGCCAGAAGACAAATCACGGGTGCGTGTTTATTTGTTTGTTTTTTTCTTTTCCCCAGGGGTCATCGTATTGACCAAGTGGTCATAGAATGTCGCAAGAGGGCTCATTCTAACGGAAATGAAAAGTTCTAGTGCCCTTTTTAAGTGACCAAAAAAATTGGAGGCCATCTAGGCCCCCTCCCACGCTCATTTTTTTCCCAAAGTCAACGGATCAAAATTTTGAGATAGCCATTTTATTCAGCATAGTCGAAAACCATAATAACTATGTCTTTGGGGATGACTTACTCCCCTACAATCCCTGGGGGAGGGGCTGCAAGTTACAAACTTTGACCAGTGTTTACATATAGTAATGGTTATTGGGAAGTGTACAGACGTTTTCAGGGGGATTTTATTTTGTTTGGGGGTGGGGCTGAGGAGAGGGGGCTATGTTGGAGGATATTTCCTTGGAGGAATCTGTCATGGGGGAAGAAAAATTCAATGACAAGGGTGCAGGATTCTCTAGCATTACTATAAGAAAACAATGAAAAATAAACATGAAAACGTTTTTTCAAATGAAAGGAAGAAGTAGCATTGAAACTTAAAACGAACAGAGATTATTACGCATATGAGGGGTTCTAAAAATACTTTAGCATAAAGAGCGAGGTATTTAGGAGGAGATAAATACCTTGCTCTTTATGCTAAAGTATTTTTAGTAATTTCAACTATTTATTCTACGGCATTTCTGATTCAGGAGTCATTCTTAAAGAATTGGGACAAAACTTAGGATTTACTGTAAAGAGCGAGGTATTAACGAGGGTACAAACCCCCTCGTATACACAATAAAAATATAAGGTTATGAAAGTTTGTTACGTAAGTTAATTCTTAAGTTACGTATATTTTTTACTAATAAAAACGTTCGTTAAAAATTAAAAGTTCTAGTTGCCTTTTTAAGTAACCGAAAAATTGGAGGGCAACTAGGCCTCCTTCTCCACCCCTCATTTCTCAATATCGTCTGATCAAAACTAAGAGAAAGCCATTTAGCCAAAAAAAGAATTAATATACAAATTTCATTTTAATAATTTATGTACGGAGAGCCAAAACCAAACATGCATTAATTCAAAAACGTTCAGAAATTAAATAAAAAAAAACTAATTTTTTTAGCTGAAAGTAAGGAGCGACATTAAAACTTAAAACGAACAGAAATTAATCCGTATATGAAATGAGTTGTCCCCTCAGCAATCCCTCGCTCTTTACGCTAAAGTTTGACTCTTTGCCACAATTCTACTTTTTAAAACAATTAAAAGCTTTAGCGTAAAGAGCGAGGGATTACGGAGGGGACAACTCATTTCATATACGGATTAATTTCTGTTCGTTTTAAGTTTTAATGTCGCTCCTTACTTTCAGCTAAAAAAATTAGTTTTTTTTTTAATTTTTTAAATTAAACTCGTTTTTCTCTCATAGATGGAAAAGGGAAAAGCATAACATAAATGGAAAAGCAGTATGGCCTAAGATATTATTTACAGTTTAGAATCTGAGCCTGAAAACGCCCTCCCTAGGCATTCAGGCACCCCCCCCCCATAAACTGACCGGGCCATAATTTTTGAAGGGTGACCATGTACTGCATTATGACCGTCGATATTACTGTAAAAACGTGTCTAAATAACCGATCATTTCACATGGACCGTCAGGACCGTATCCAGGATTTTTTTGGAGGAGGGGAAGGGGGTAAAAAAAAATTTCGGGGGAGGGGGTTATAAAAAAAATGAAAAACATCATCAAAAAATTGTTTATATTATTTTTTTACATTTTTACGTGTCAGACAAGCATTTCGGGGGAGGGGGGGCTCAAACCCTCTAACCCCTTTCCCGGATACGGCCTTGTGAACTGTATATATGTTTAGGGACGAATGTGGCACTGTAGCCTACGACATTATAGTCACATAATAAAATAGTTGTGCACACTCCTAATTTACCCCAATCCGTTCCAAACTTCATTCTTTATTTGCTTCCTGCATCAAGGCCAAAAAAATTTCCGGAGGGGGGGGGAATAAATTGAAAAAATAGGAATTATTAGGTACTGCTTACTCATTGACTTCCTAAAGTGCGTATTTACATGTTATCTTCAATATTTACCTTTGTCTGTGGATGAATCAGAGATACTCCGTGTTTATTGATTGCAATTAGTAGCAATTCAGGATAATTTGGGTCAGTTGTTTGTTTGACCTCGAAAAAGGCGGAGCCAAATGTGGGCCAACGGTATAAAATCTTCAAAAATTGGATCTTTGCCTCATCAGGAGACATCTCTAAAAAGAATATAAGAAATCAATAAAGTTATACTGTAAAAATAAAACATTAAAATTACAAATTAGCCAAAGACTATGAATCCAAGAGAGTCCTTGCTACTCCAATACAGTATCTTAAATACTACGCATTTCTTTTGCGCCATTTCCTTTTGTAATACAGTATATATTGGATATATAAAGCTTTATTTTGAATAACTCATTATTTATATTCATAGTATCTTGAGAAAAAAAAGTTACTTTCTACTTTTATTCCATCTTGAAAACAATTAAAAGAAAATTATATCTCTTATTTTCTACTTTTTAATTTTCTCTACGACTAGTCTACCCTAAGAGAAAATTTGTCTTATCTAAGATTCGAATTTAAGTTAAAACGACTAAAGACATGTTTTGTTACCGCTGCGCTATCAAGTCTTGCAAAATAGTGTTTATACCCTTTTTGTACCCAATCCCCCTATATTGTTCTATTTTTGAAAGGAGGATTATACAAAAGCGGACGAAGATTTTTGATGTTGTGTTATTGTACTCAAATCAGAAGTGCCAAATACTGATAAAATTTGAAAGTAATTGAACATTCGGAAGGGGTCGAAAAATGGCTCAAAAACTTAACGAATTTATTTAACAATAATACAGATCAGAAAAGTACAAATATAAAAGTTGGTGAGTTCAGGAAAACAAGTTAATAAAAATCACATGCTTTCTTGTAATTATCTTAAGCCAGCTAACAGGAAAACTATTCTGCTTTCCTTCTATAGTCTCGCGTTATAGATTTCAGATCTTACTGACTCTCAAAATTATGTAAAGTAAGGTTCTAGTATAGTATATTGCATTTACGATGCTTTTGGTAAAGGCAAATTCACAATGAGATTTTACTAATACCAAAGACTAATTTAAGCCAATCAGATTTTTAATAGAATTGTCTGATTGGCTGAAAAACCGATGAAAATTCTGATTGGCTAATCTCATGGTAAAATCTCATTGCGAATGGGCATTTACCGATAGCATCTTAAATGCAATACATCTTGGTATGTTTAAATGCCGTGTCAAAGTGTTCCTCTGATGTATGGGTTGACCACCCGTAGAACTGCTAATTATTTAAGAGGCAGAACTACAAAATAAACTCCTATACCACAATTACCAGATTCATTAATTATTAAAAAAAAACTGGTTGGGAGGAAGTCGGAAGATAGGCATAAATCCGAGAAAAATCGTCCCTCCCCCAGCATAAAATATGTAACCGACTGAACCCCCCCCCCCTGATGCAAAATTCAAGTTGCCTGATCCCTTGCCGTGAGATATCACAGCGTAAACTTATCAAAACCATAATTCTTGAAATAACCATTCAATCGAGAAAGTCCCATGGATATGGAATAATTATTATATATGGTATGGTGAACAAGGACTCGACAGAATTAGGCCTTTAACATAAATCGTTTACCCTTTGCATGCGTAAAATAATCGATAAATGGTTTTTTACTTCATAAATACAACTTCTACAAAAAAAAATATTCCTAACATACTGACAAAAAAGAATGTCTAGCGTGGGGCTCGAATCTAATCAATGTAGTAGGATCCTATGTTGTTGAAGCTATTCGATTTTTCAAATGTTAAAAAATTCCTTTTCTTTTGTTCTTAAAATAGCAGATGCCCTGGTTTTTCTTCTAATTCCATTTCACCCTTCACATTTCAAGCTAAAATTTTACAATGAAATCTAATAATAACATATCTACAGTCTATTTTAATTGAAAATAAATTTATTTTATTGAATCTTAATTTGATTTAATTTCAAATCTAGTTATAGAACAAAAGCCTGAATGCTTTTAAGAAGTTGCGTATTTAGGTCCGAATATTCAGCCTTTCATTTGACGTAGATGTTTTTGTAAATTTTTATTATAAGCGTCAATTTCGAGTTCTAAATAATTTTTTTTTGTTTTTGTATTTTTGAAAACCTCTTAGAAAATCCAACAAAGAATGTATTCTTAATATATCGACGTAAAAGAATGCCTAGTATGGGACTAGAATCCAATTGAAATAATTGGATGCTGTTTTTACAGCTATTGGATTATTTAAATGTTAAAAATACTAATTATTTTAATCCTTAAATTTAATCTTAATTTTATTTGATCATAAATATAGTCAAATAAAAATTTTATTTGATCATAAAAGATAGTCGGAATATTTTGAACAAATCGCTTTTTTACGTCCGAATATTCAGTATTTCATTTATCGTAGATGTTCCACGAAATTTCCATTATGTGGTTTGATTTCAAGTTTTAAATTATTATTTTTTTTTGCATTTTAGACAACTTTTAAGAAAACATTAAATAAAAAAAAACTAGTACCACCATCATCCTGGTGAGCAGCAGCAATGGCTTTTTTCCAGTCACTTGATGACAGGAGTTTCACAAGGTCAATAGGGACCAGCTCTCGTAACATAGATCTAAAAATAAATAGGGTTAAAAACAAATATGGATAGAAAAACAGAAATTTACCTTTGAAAAATTTACAACTTAAAGCTTAGTGTTATTAAGGTTTATTGCTATTTTTAATGGCTTAAGATAGTGTCAGGCCTGTTCAGCAGGCTATTTGATCCATCTAGGCGTAATTTTAAAATGGGCAGTGTTACTTGTCTTTTCAGGAATAAGGAATGATGTGATTGGCCAGCAAAAATGCTTCCCAAAAATAAAACAATAGAATTAAAAAAAAAGGCTAAAAAAAAAGAAAACTGTACTGCTTGACCAAAATCAAATATTGTACATATATTTGAATAACAAAAAAGAGGATAAAAAAAGGGAAGAGAGAATAACAAAAGGAAAGGAAAGAAGACACGTGAAAAGTAAAATATGTGCGATAAAGAATGAAGTGGCATAAAAAATAGGAAAATAGTAAAACAGAAAGGATAAAAAAATTTAGTTCTAATTTAGTTAACCGATCTGCAGAAGCTAATTATTTGTGATGGCAGCCAGCGCCAAGAGTTCAGGAGATCCAGAGTTTTTAGTACCGAAGGCGAAAGTATTATAGCATAAATTATAGCCCCTAAACTATACGATATTAAAAATAAATCAAAATTTATTTTAGATTTATTATTTATAGACAGATAATAAGAAAACTAAAGAATAATTTCCAGTTTCTAAAGGTGAAAACAACAGGCAGTTTAAATTTTTGGTTTTCTGCCTTTTTGTTGGTAAATGTTGCAACCAAGGCATTTGGGTCGATATTTTGTGATCGATGCTCTTGCTAAATGGACATTGCACCAGTTCAACCAACCAGTACTGGATCACAGATAACCAAGGTTAGTTTAGATGATAACTTTGATATCAAAGAGTTTAGATTTTTGTTTCCTGGCTAACTATTTTGCCAATGTTTCAACTAAGCCATTAGAGCTGATGTTCTGTGCCAGATCTTGCTCAATGGATATTGACGTCAGTCTAGCCAATGTCTCTTGAGTCATCGATGACCAAGGGCAAGTTTTAAAAGGGAATCAGTTTCAAGAAGCTTCTTCTTTTACTGCTACAGATACTAGCAGCATTAGACTTACTCGCAAAGAAGTGTTAAAAAAAGGTAAATTTCGCTCCTGTTCAGATTCTAAAATGAAACCAAGGGTACCATCTGCGGTTGACTGCTGGGTAACTTCTCTGGAAATGGCTTGAAGCTTCCCAAACAACACCATTGCGTCAATGTCTTCTGACTGATTTATAGGTCAGCACTTTTTCGGTATTTTATATTGTTCTAGGAAAAACTCGTGAATTCTCTTTTAATCCATTAATCACAATTAAAAGCACATTTTTTGGGTCTTGCAACTGATTATATCACTCTTAAACCCAATTGATAGTAGTGTCTAGATTTGGTAGTGTCTAAGAAACAAAGGTTTACGCCCACTCTATTGTTATTAAAATAAGTAATTACCACTGGATGAAGACGATGATATTACCGTGAATGTTTGAAACCTGGTTATAGTCGACACTCACCAGTGAATGTCCTAAACTCCGAAGTTACGGGTAGTGTCTGTATTTAAAAAAAGCTGATTCTAACTTGCCGTATCTTACGTTTGGTCCTGCTGAACTTCATAAGAAAATCTTCGCTTGTTTTTCCTGAATTATTTTAACGTTGAATCTGCTTCAAATGTCGATAGAATGTCAATTTCTGACAATGTCAATGACAAACAATGACAATGTCAATCTTTTAACATCTGCTCCAAACCATCATTGCTTCCCAAAAAATTCAATAGTTTTAGTTGGCTGTGTTGTTACGTTGCAGCAAATGCAGCAGCTATAGGCCTTTTTGCAAAGCAGCTTACTCGTTAAATCAACTTCATCCTAAATATAATACCACAGTAAATGCTAAAAACCCTAATTTTCCGTTTTGCTTTGTGAGTCCCTTAGCTTCAACTCTTGAAACATTGCCAACTTTTCCAACTATTGTTTTCAACAATTTTCATGACATCATTCTGCACTTCCCTTAGTTGGTAACGAAGGTGCAGCAATACCCCGACTCTATTCTTTCATCTTGTACAGATAAGAGGTTGAGCGTTAAGTATGGTAAATGGGCCAGGGGCACTTCCTCATCTTTATTTGATGCGAAAATGAAACGTACAGATGTTCGTTAAGCGAAAATGCAGTAGCACCAAAGCAGCATCGTTAATAGGCATCATTATAGTGCAGAAGCACAAACTTTGATTCTTGAAGCTGATTAAATTGCTCTTTAACTCTTTTACTTATAAAAATATAAAGTGATCTTGAATTTTTATTTTGGATATTGTGTTGGGCCATATTTCTCCTCATAAAAAATTGCCTCTTGTTTTTCTTTAACAGTTTTACAGTTGAATCTTGTTTAAACGTTGATAAAATGTCAGTTTTTTCTGCAGTGCTTAAGTATCTATAAAGTATCTATAAGTATCTTAAGTATGTCTAAGACCGTCGTCGATTCTTGGTTTTCGGAAACTAGCATAGGCCTTTATCTGAAGTAAGTTACTCATTAGGCCAACTTCGTTCAAAATATAAGATCATACCATAAGAGATGCCACAAATTCACACTGACAGAGTCCCTATACATAGTGGCAGAGTCTCTGGGGCTCAACTTCAACTTCTCCGGTCAACTAAATGTTTCCAGCAATGTCCAAGAGAGCATCATTTACTTTACTTAGTTGGTACCACAGCACCCCATCGACACCGCCTTCACACACTGTATATATCACCAAGTAGATTGAGCGTTAGGGATGGAGAATAAGCCAGTAGTACTTCCCAACGCTGGTGTGATGTAGAAAGAAAAGGATTAGATGCTGCAACAATCAAAAAAAGTAGCAGCCCCAAGCAACAGTTAGCAGCACCATTTACAACTTTTTTTTAGGGTGAGTGGGAGCTGCATAGTACATAAAGATTCTTGGGTTGATATGTAAGCGCAAAAGATATTTACGCAGGTTTGCGATCGCACCTGATTTCCCCGTAGAATAGTGGATCTTCAGGCTAGTTATTAGAGAATGTAGATTCTAGCACTTATTTCAAGGCCAAGATTTACGCATAGGCCTAGGGGCGCACAACACCGAGGGGCGCAAAAAAAATACAGCGATTTGCTTTTTTCTTTACAAAAACTTGACTTACGTGATTTATCGTCAAAGTGCCAGATGCATTTTGCTGCTGTCCTGCCAGAAATCACAGAAAAGTGATTTTAATACAATACAGGAATTTCGTGGCCACTTATAAACTGACAGATGTCTCTCAAGAATGGCAGCTAAGAGCTCGGTATCACCTCTCTCTTGCATTACTTTTGGTTCATCAATTGCATTCTGTTCAGGCTTCCCCTATCCCTGAATTTTCGGAGATTTCCCGGCGAATCTCTGCGTCCCCCCGGAAAACAGATTTCTTGGGCCTAGGGGTGCCAAAACCTTGATCTAAATCCGGCCCTGCTAATATCGCACTTGTATGTTAAGAATATAATATACTTAAACGTGGGACACTAAAGCGCGGTTTATTGTATTTTTCTTTCTAAAGTGGCAATTTTTAGATTAAGCCTTTTTTATGGTAAACCGTATTAGGAATGACATTTCCCAGTGTAACATATTTCAATTTTTTGGTGTAATGAACGATGTTTTCAATTGTATGATATTAATGTTTTCTATGGTTGAAATATGTTTTTTTCTTCTTTTTTTTTTTAACATAAAGCCTAAATCTTAAGGTGTTCGATATTTAGACTGTTTGTTTAATCGATCCTTGTTTTGAATATTCAAAAATTCAGAAATAGAGGCCTAAATCGAGTTTAAAAATTAAAAGCCTAAACACTTATTGCTAGTTCCAAATAAAGTCTATTTTGCAAGTAGTATCTTTTTCCAAAAGTATATCCTAAGCAGTTACCAAGTTGAGCCAACTGGTAAAGGCACTGATGGTGCTACGAAGTACCCAATAATTGAATATTTCTGTGTGTATATCCAAAGAGATTAAAAAAATTGCTAGTTTTTGGTGATGCCCAGTTTATTTCCCAAAATATAGATTAGAAGCAAAAATATTTACGTTGGAAACTGAAAAAAAGGAAAAGATTCGAAAGATAAATTACCCAATGGAGCTAAATTCCTGAGTAGAGCTCCCAAATCTGGCTCTATATATAAGGGCGGCGAGTTTCACAGCTTCGTCCCGAGTACATTTGTGATAACCTAAACAAAGAAGAAGAAAATTTCAAAAAAGAAGAAAAGGATAAATTATGAGTGAATTAGTGAATCAGCTGGCATGATTCACAATTGAGACTATAAAATATTTTGATTTTATTTCTGACAATTGCCGTTAAGAGTTCAGCAATTTAAAAAGATTCCGCTTTTGACTTATTTATCTATATTTCTTTTCTGTTTTTTCTATTTGACTAATCTTATCACATTGATTTTTTCTTGTATTTGTTTTCATTTTGAATATAAAATGCGACTTCAGCCCATTAGAACTTATAAAGTAAATCTTTATGAAAACAAAAAGTTATTGCAAAATTTTCACTCCAGCCGACGGAAAGTATGACTCGACTGGTCAGCTGATAATGATTAAAGTGATAATGTGATAATGATTAAAGTGATAAAGTGATAATGATAATTGATAATGATTAAAGTGATAATTCGATAATGTGATAATCAGCACTTACTTGTGATAATTTGGAAATAAAATCTTATCTTGCTTTATCTGATAATTTTTTTTATCATGTTAATAATGTCCAAATGACTAAATTGTCCTGTTTTAGATGCTCAGTGGATTAATACCCCACTTCACAATATGGAGCCCATGGTTCTATGCTTGCTGCCGCAAGGCTATACGACAGGCCTGCTACCTGTCTCTATAAAATCAACCCAGGAACTAAAGCGTCAACTCGAGCCCATTTTGCCATCAATGGCTCAGGAGGGTTTTTATCCTTAAAGACCCTAAATAGAAGTAAAGGAAATAGAAATAAGCTAATATAGAAATAGAAATAAAGGAGAAGTATTTAAAAAAGGGCATATAAGTGCTTCTCGTGGGAAAAAGGGATTTTCTTTCTTATTCGAGATGCGGAACTGAAATTTTCCTAAATAGAGATTTCAGCTTTGGTGCAATGGGGCAGTTTTCATTTCGGTCCAACCCCATTTTCATGGGGTATCAGGCTATTTTTCGAAAAGGCTATATTTCGAAATTCTCATAAATTCTTTTACGCAACGAACTTTTATCATTAAGATTAATGGAAATTTCAATTCTGTAACCAGTATTACCATTCTGTAATTACAAATGGTAGCTAATCGAAGTTACCATTCCTGAATCGGGCTCAAAAAGCGATTCTTCTTCATTTGACAATCTTTTTGTACTCGTTTTTAAATTTTCGGTTACTATGTGCAATGGTTCGCTCTTAACTGGATTACCCAATTATGTATTACCCCAAGGGGGAACCGTAATGACTCAGTTGTATTTTATTGCTTAATCTATATTTTGTTTGAGGATAATGATTTTGATATCTAATAGAGCACCAAGGCGTTTAGTACTTAGAAATAACTAATCCATTTCTGAAAGTTTCATTCAAAGAGCTCAAATACATTCCAAGTTACCAAAAGGCCCATCGTAGAGAATTTTAGAATGTTGTAGATTTCTGATATTTTATCTTTTTAGCTTTTTCCTGAAGAAGGCATTAGATACGGATTTCTTTTTTCTAGAACTCAGAAACATTGTTTTGTCGTTTTCAAAACTTTGCGGCTTTAAATCGTACGCAATTAATAGTCAATTTTAAGCTCCTGCAATAAAACTGATATAATCTTATAAATATATATCTTATTGATTTATTATATCTTTATTGATTTATAATAATTATAAGCTTTATTTAATCTTATAAAGCGCGTGGAGGGCGAATATAGCAGAAAGAGGGAATAGTCTTGATGAATCTGAAATAAACCGAACAATGTTCATAATCTTTCTTAAGCTATCGTCTTTAAAATGTAACTGAAATTATTCCTTCAATATATAAAGATATTTTAGCATAATGTTATGACGTCTTATAGAATGACGCCATTACACACAATACGGAGATAGTACCTAAAAACGTAGATTTTTGTGAATAATTGCATTTTATTTTAGCGCTATAAAAATGAATTTTGAAAAAAGTGTGTAGATCGAAGAGTGTTCATTTGACAGCAAATGTTTTTGCTGTCAAATGAACACTCGTCTGTCAGCAATTTTACAACTGTCTGCTGGCTTTAGTAAAAAAGAGAAAAATAAACAAACAAAAGAGACATATCAGAAGACCACGGTAAAATATTACTTTTCTTAGTTTTGTTACGGAGGACTGGACACCTCAAGGCAAGGGTTTTGGGACATAGTAATTCCGATTTATTTCCATTTGCCACTCTTTTCGATGTTTTTCAAGCTCTTGTTAAAATTTTGCGTTAATTTCTTTTCATCATTACTTTACACGCTGCGATTACCATCGATATTAGTTATCATTCCTTCATAACTTACAAATTACGATTGTTTTACGTTTGAGAAAAATTTTAAAACGCTTTTATGTCAATTTGTGATTATAATGGCAAGGTTCAAATTTTGCAATGATGCCGCTACTGTTAAAATCACGGCAAGTGTTTTTTTTTAAAAAGAATTACCTCTTAATATTTGTGCCATCTCTTGATGAAAACAAAAAAAAAACGATTATTTTACGTTCGAGAAAAATCAAAAATGTTTTTTTCGATTTATGATTATAATAGAGTGGGGTTCACATTTTGCAATGTTGCAACTACTGTTACAATCACGGTAAGCCTTAAAAAGCTACCTTTCAATAATTTCGACTTCCTCTGATGAAAATGAAAAATAACGATTATTTTACGCTTGAGAAAAATTAAAAACACTTTTTTATTTTGCAATGTTGCCTGTACTGCTACAATTGCGGTAAGTTTTAAAAAGAATTAACTCTCAATAATTTTGATATCTCTTGATGAAAACAAAAAATAACGATTGTTTTACAGGTGAAAAAAAAATCTCTTGATGAAAACAAAAAATAACGATTATTTTACAGGTGAAAAAAAAAATTTAAAAACGCATTTTATTCGATTTGTGATTATAATGGAGCAGGGTTCGTATTTTGCGATCTTGCAGTTACTGTCACAATCACGGTAAGTCTTAAAAAAAAAATTATCTCTCAATAATTTCGGCATCTCCTGATGAAGATGAAAAATAACGATTATTTTACGTTTGAGAAAAATTAAAAACGCCTTTTTAAGCTTTGTGATTATAATGGAGCGGGGTTAGCATTTTGCAATGTTGCAGCTACTGTTACAATCACGGTAAGCCTTAAAAAGCTACCTTTCAATAGTTTCGGCTTCTCTTGATGAAAATGAAAAATAACGATTATTTTACGCTTGAGAAAAATTAAGAAAGCTTTTTTTATTTTGCAATGTTGCCTGTACTGCTACAATTGCGGTAAGTTTGAAAAAGAATTAACTCTCAATAATTTTGATATCTCTTGATGAAAACAAAAAATAACGATTATTTTACAGGTGAAAAAAAAAATTTAAAAACGTATTTTATTCGATTTGTGATTATAATGGAGCAGGGTTCGCATTTTGCGATCTTGCAGCTACTGTCACAATCACGGTAAGTCTTAAAAAAAATTATCTCTCAATAATTTCGGCATCTCCTGATGAAGATGAAAAATAACGATTATTTTACGTTTGAGAAAAATTAAAAACGCCTTTTTAAGCTTTGTGATTATAATGGAGCGGGGTTAGCATTTTGCGATCTTGCAGCTACTGTCACAATCACGGTAAGTCTTAAAAAAATATATCTCAATAATTTCGGCATCTCCTGATGAAGATGAAAAATAACGATTATTTAACGCTTGAGAAAAATTAAAAACGCTTTTTTACGATTTGTGATTATAATGGAGCAGGGTTAGCATTTTGCAATATTGCTGCTGCTGCTACAATCATGGTAAGTATTAAAAAAAAGTACCTCTCAATAATTTCGGCATCTCCTGATGAAAATGAAAAATAACATCGGCGTTTTTGTCCTTTCCTGGTGTTGTGTTCGTCCAAAGTTTCTTCATAAAGAACACTTGGTACGTAAACTGAGGAGCTGCACCATCTCTAACTGAACGAGCTTTTTTAATCCAATCTGTTAGGTGGTGTACAAAGTCAAAGAAAAAATCGGCCTCAGGAACAGAAATAACTTTATCTGTGATTTTCACAAATAAACTGAAACCCTCGGAAGAAGAGAGGTTGAGGCGCTGTGCGATACTGGAGCAGAAATCTTTGGCACGGGTTGATGAGTCGACCTCAAAGGCCTAAAATAAAATAGTGCATAAAGGGACACCAATCACTGTATTTATGTAAATTTTCAATATTTAAAATGAACATAAAAAATAGATTAATATTTTGATACAATTCAGTTTTTTTTAACCGTGATTCAGTTTTATACAGTTTTGGTCTATTTCGACTAGTATCGCTCTTCATTACCGGTGTTGAATGCCATTTATGTTCATTTTTTTAAACCAAATACGGCCAAAGGAAAAACATCAATGGAGGGTTTTTCATTTTAAAAAAATGTAAAGAAATGTTTTGTTTATGCATAAAAATTTTTTTTAGTAACTGAAGAATGACTAGAAATCAAAGCCTTAAAGTTTAAGAATATCAAGTTTAAAACTTATTTCTCTTAAAACATATTTTTACAAAACATATTTAAAAACATATTTTCCGTTCAGTGTTGTAGCAATAGCTATGTGTTCTTTCAGAAACATTTTTATCATCAAAACTATATTTTAGACTTTGTAGTTTTTTTTCTAACCAATGAGATACAAACTAAATAGGATCAATAAATAAGAAGAATTTCAAAGAAAATTCTCTTTCCAAAGAGCTGTTTTAGGCGATACTGGTCAAGTAGTTTTAGTTTCTTTTTGTTTTGTCTTTTTTGAAGTGTAATCTCGTATCGATTGAAATGCAGGGTAATTGAATTTTTTTTCTTTTCTTCTCCTTTTTCGTATTGATTTTTTTTGTATGTGTATTGGGGTTGTAAGCCCAAACAAGCTTTGCTTCCGGCCATTTGCTTGCTTTGTTTTGTAATTTATATTAATAAACCCATCTTTCTCTCTCTCTTTCTCTCTCAAAGCCCCAAATCAAAGAGATTTGTTCTTTTGTTCAAATCTTATTAACTCAGTGCATTTTTTTGTTTGGATTTTTTTTCTCTTTTTTTTCGTCAAATGCTAGTGAACCATGCAAAGCCGTTCGAGGGGTATGCAGTTGACCCCCCCCCCCCCTCGAAGTGTTTGTTGGACTCGTAAAAACGTAACAAAAATGAATATAAACAAATTCTCGATGCGTTTTTAGTTTTCTCGTAACCCCCCCCCCCCCCAAAAAAAAAAAAAAAAAAATATATATATATATATATATATATATATTCATGGATATGTGCTTGGAGCCATACGAAACAAGACGACTTATGTCTAAAAATAAGTTTGAAACAATTCCACATCGAAGTGGCTTGATCAGAAGAGACATGAGTTTTCAATCAGCTAAACCGAAGAGTCTCGGGTTGTCTCATATTTCACTAATCGGCCTAGGTGGGTGGATTGTGGCAAATTGTGGCTACTAGACATCAGAAATATACATATAAAAAGTGATTTCAGATAGTTCTTGGTAAAAATTTGGAAAAAAAAAGAAGTGCAAATCTGTCATAATCTTTCTCCTGACGGAAGAAAGGCAAAGATGCCCACTCGGGGGGGGGGGGGGGGGAGGGCAATTAGCCCCCCCCCCTAGAATTTTTTTTGTATTTTCGTAAAATAGAATATAAGAAACTAAATAACCTTTTCTATATTTTAAAAAGTATCCTTACTTGTGCATTCATTAAAAAAAAAAAAAAAATCGGGAAAGAGGTATGAGAAACAGAAGAAAAATTGGTAATAATGGTAAATAATCAGCGAAAAAAACAAGCATACCTCATCAGTGTCGTCTGGGAAATATACTTTATGGTAAATTTGAGTTGTTTTATGTTGTATTGCCTCAACCTCCACTTGGTGAGGTGGATATTTCCTCTGGCCATGCCTCAGAGTTTTTTGGAGCCTCTGTAATGAATCAAGAGCTATGGGATGCCTCCTCGTCCGAAGAAACATTGTCAACTCCTAAAAATGAATTAATTTGAAAAAGCAAGCTAAAGAAAATAATAAGGAAACACAGGTGCCTAGTTTTGTACGTCCGATTTTCTAAAACCATATTTATACCTCTGATTTTTTGAAACCGGATTGCGTATTTTTTGAAGCCAAACTTTTGGCGAATCAATTGAGCACTCTAGATAAAAACGTTAGCAAAACAAATGGATGTTTGGGGTTTTTGATAGTTCATGGTACCAGAATAGGTTTGAAGATTAATGTTAAGAAAACTAAGTTACTTAGACTAGAAATAAATGACTGTGAAGATGTGATGTTACATAGCTAGAAAACCGATCAAGTGAATAGCTTCACATATCCGGGTAGTATTATTAGTAAAGATGATGGATACATTGAAGATGTAAGAAGCAGAATAGCCAAGGCACAGGGTATTCTTTCGCCGTCGTAAAAAGTTTGGAAGAACAGGGACAGGAACTACGCTTTGAATATCGGAAGTCTCGGTAAGGACAGTGGTGAAGTATAGCTCTGAAACATCAGTACTTCGAAAGGTCGAAGATAATAAAATAAATATTTTTAAAGGAATTTTTAAGGAAAGGTACTAGTACGGTACCATTAGCAGGTACTGATTTGGCATTCTTTGGACGTTTGGCCAATCGTATATCAAACAATGAGCTGTGTGACAATTGTGGTTCAGTCCCATTTTCTTAGGCCATCATGAAAGAAAAGGTTAAGATGGCTAGGTCACGTTTTACGGAAGAAGGATGATAAGTTCTAGAACATTATACTTTTCAGCCATCCGTTTTTGGGCCAAACTTTGGGCCGTACTTTGGGTCAAACAAAAAGCAGGATGTTCTCGAATACGATAGGAATAATGGATACGAATATCAAACACGATTTAAAGAGGTATTAAGACGTAATAATGTTAAAGATGTAATAAGACTTAAAAGAGAATTAGACCTTCATGGAGGGAGGGGGGGGGTGTAAAGAGTAAAGATTTGAACAAATTTGAGTGGAGGAGTACAGGCAGTATTAGTCTTAGAAATCACATAACTCGGAATTATTTAGCGCTGCAGTAGTAGAAGCGATATTGCCGAACTATAGATGATTGTTGTGTTCAGAACTTCAGTCCAAATCCCGTTTGAGCAATTCTTCAATGATAAAATTTTGAAAAGTAATCGCATCACGATTCAAACTCTTGATTCGAGAGCTTCACATGAAATATTCTTCACATTTTTTCCTGTAAAGTTCATATTATTTATAAACTTCACAGAACTCCAAACTCTTCAAAATCCGATTTACTGGTATTTTTGCAACTCTTTTCCCTCTCTTATTTTGTTGTCGTCAAATTTGGTTTTAAATAATGAAACCAAAAAGAGGGAAAATAAAATAAAACCGAGACACATTAGTGCAACCCATACAAAGAAAAGTTGGATTTCCTTGTTATTCGGGGGGGGGGGGGCTGTAACTTGCTTATAGGGTTTTCGAGATGACGGTTTTCAGGCTTTATTTCGATATTCCCATAAATTTATATTTGTTTTTTCTATTATTTATCGCTTTTTAGATTTTTATAATTAATTTTTATCATTAAGATCAATCGTATTTACAGTTACCATTCCAGAATCAGCTTCTAATGACAATTTCGCTCGCTTGAAAATTGTGTGTTTTTTTTCAAAAAGCTTGTTCAATTTTCGTTTCCTATGGGATAAATAAAGGTTGAGATGTATTTTGCATCTCAGAGGTTGAATATGACTCATGACTAATGTTATGAGCTATATTCTTTTCTTGGTGACTTTAAATGTATCTATTATCATACATCATCAGATGTATCATCTACTATGATGCATAACCATCTATGACGTAATCTAATATGATAAACACCCAATTATCTTATTCTTACATAGGACATATAACTCAGACCGTTTTACATACAAGGTTGAGATGGTTAGGACGCGTATTACAGATAAAGGATGGCAGATTCCCACAAATTGTTCTCTTTGGCCCTCCATAAGGGACCAAACTAAAAGCAGGTCGTCCCTGAATGGAATAGGAAGAGGTAATAAGGAAGGATTTCAAGGAGTTTGGAATTTTATGGTAGTGGGTAAAGAGGGAAGGTTTGGACAGACTAGGGTGGAGGAGGATCAGGCTGTTGACTGGAGTTGGATTTCATATGAAGGGGAAAAAAGAAGAAAAATAGTACAAACCAAGCTGTAAATAAGAATAATAATAAGAATAATAATAAGATAGTAATAATAAGAGTAAGAATAAGTAAATAATAAATTTTCTTTTGTTTTTTGTAAATTTTTTTTTGTAAATAAGAGATTGTTGCTGCCAGAAACCTATATTGAATTTCAGCAATGAAGACTCTAGTGGTGTACTTTTCGTTTCGATCCAAATCCATTTTCAGGGGGTTTCCGGCTCTTTTTCAAAATTCGTGCATATTTTTGTCAAAATAATAGTTACCACTTCTAAACCAACTACAAATGGCAGTTCCTTTAAACGCTTTTTCAACTTTTGGTTACTATGGGTCGTGGTTCGTTGTTTACCATGATTCAGACAGCAAGGTTTAACACTGAGGAAATAAAGAAGGAGTTATCAGAAGGATATGCAAATAAATAATAGAGTGGTAATAAGGGAATATGAAACAATGAGACCTACTTTAAGAAGGCTTTGAGAGCAGGCAAAGAGTCCAGTAGCAAGCCACATGAGCTCCCATCCCCGTTCTTCACTCAAACGGTTTCGGTTTTCGGTTAACTGTTTCATTAGTTGGCAGTATATTTCATCTCTCAGTATTTCCTGAAAAGGAGTGAAAAAGAACTATAGTGAAACCATATTTAAAAATACAAAACAAAACCAGATTTAAAAGAATAGAATAAAAACAGACTGACATATACTACTACTACTACTAACAACTAACTGCAGCAGCAAGCCGCCTGAGGCTAACACAGCTACGCACGCTTCTCTTTCATCCCAATCTATGTAAAGCTTCTTTCTTTACACCCTCCCAGGAAGTTCCAATTTCCGTTAAATACTTCCTTACGACCCTCTTCCCACCCAATTCATGAATGATCGGCTTTTTTTGGCCCTAGATGGTTGGCAAAAAAGGACGATCCTTGACATCCTGACTTTCCTAGGATGGAAATGTCAATAGACGTATAAAATTATCGACACTTTGGCAATGATAAAATAACAGATTCGTTTAATATATTTATTGCTAGATATACAAAGCCCTTCCCCTCTTTAGAAGTCCTTTTTTTAACTAAAATGCTTAGTCACACTATATAGGATATAGTCATACTACAGATATCTCTTAATTCGATATAAAATGTTGCTGTTCCATTTGGAGTACTAAAGTAACAGTACAGAAACCTTAGTCACAATATAGTTACATTATATTAGTTATAGTCAATTCCAGAAATTTTTAACCGGAATTGAAACCTTACCATTATACTTGCAATTTTATAGCCACACTATAAAAATCTTAATCACACCATAGCCCCGCTATGTTAGTTATAGCCCTACACTGAAATCTTCTAATTCTAATTAACACCCATTGTATTTGAGGTTTCATAGATACACTCAGGGGCGGATATAGAACAAAATCTTGGGGGAGCTCAATGTAACAAGGGCGCCAATGAGCAAAATCTTAGGGGAGCCAATGTGACAAAGTTGCCAATAATTGACCGAATTAACAAATCTATTCTAAAAAAAGAGTAAAAAAACAGGATAAGAAGGTGCCAATCTCGGGATGGTCCCCCCGGCCCCCTGGATCCACTAGCGGGTACACTATAGAAATTACTGTAGCCACATTGTATTAGCTATAGTCACTATTGGAATCTTTTGATTCAAACTAAAACAACTATTACTACTATTACTAGCAACTAAATCCAGCACCAAGCCGCCTGAGGCTAATAGAGCTACGCGCGCTCCTCCTCCTCCGTCCCAATCTATTCAAAGCCTCTCTCTTTCCACCGCCCAAGAAATTTCACATTACCCCAAAATCTTTCCTTACTATTTGCTCCCACCCTAACCAAGGGCTACCTGCTTTTAGCCCTAGACGGTTGGCCAAAAAGGACAATCTGCTATCCTTCATCCGCAGAACGTAACCTTGCCACTTCAACCTTTATCTCATTATAGCCCTAGAAGGTGGAATTTAGCAACACTTTTCGTACAGCCTACAGTTTGAAATACAGTCAGTCAGTCGGATATCCAAAAAAAAAATCCGTAGATAATTCCTCTGGAAAACGCCATAGAAACATCAGTGGCACTATGGCCACGCTATAGTCATATCAAATTAGCTGTGGTCACACTGAAGGAATCTTTCCATTCATACAATTCCTCTAGAAAACACTATAGAAACCTTAGTGGCACTATGGCCACGCTATAGTCATCAGATTAGCAGTAGTCACGCTAAAGGAATCTTTCCATTCAGACAATTCCTCTGGAAAACGCTATAGAAACCTTATTGGCACTATGGCCACGCTATGGTCATATCAGATTAGCAGTAGTCATACTAAAGGAGTTTTTCCATTCAGACAATTCCTCTGAAAACGCTATAGAAACCTTAGTGGCATTATGGCAACGCTATAGTCATGTCAGATTAGCTGTATCAAACAGTTCGTGGTAACGAACTGTAGTAAGGAGCGACCCGGCTCAATAGTAACCAAAACTCTAAAAAATGGAATTTTGATACCAATAGCTACATCAAAAGAATCGCATTTTAATGCTGGTTTTAAATATATAAGTTTCATCAAGTTTAGTCTTACCCATCAAAAGTTACGAGCCTGAGAAAATTTGCGTTATTTTAGAAAATAGGGGGAAACGCCCCCTAAAAGTCATAGAATCTTAACGAAAATCACACCATCAGATTCAGCGTATCAGAGAACCCTACTGTAGAGGTTTCGAGCTCCTATCTACAAAAATGTGGAATTTTGCATTTTTTGCCAGAAGGCAGATCACGGATGCGTGTTTATTTGTTTTTTTGTTTTTTGTTTTTTTTTTTCCCCAGGGGTGATCGTATCGACCCAGTTGTCCTAGAATGCTGCAAGAGGGCTCATTCTAACGGAAATGAAAAGTTCTAGTGCCCTTTTTAAGTGACCAAAAAAATTGGAGGGCACCTAGGCCCCCTCCCACGCTAATTATTTTCCCAAAGTCAACGGATCAAAATTCTGAGATAGCCATTTTATTCAGCGTAGTCAAAAAACCTTATAACTATGTCTTTGGGGACGACTTACTCCCCCACAGTCCCCGTGGGAGGGGCAACAAGTTACAAACTTTGACCTGTGCTTATATATAGTAATGGTTATTGGGAAGTATACAGGCGTTTTCAGGAGGATTTTTTTTGGTTTGGGGGAGGGGTTGAGAAGATGGGGATATGCTGGGGGAACTTTCCTTCGAGAATTTGTAATGGGAGAAGAAAATTTCCATGAAGGGAGAGCAGGATTTACTAGCATTATTTAAAAAAAAAAAAACAATTAAAAAATAAAAGTGAAAAAGTTTTTTCAGCTGGAAGTAAGGAACAGCAATAAAACTTAAAACAAACAGAAATTATTACCCATATGAGGGGCTCACCTCCTTCTAATACCTCGCTCTTTACGCTAAAGTATTTTCGGTAATTTCAACTACTTATTCTACGGCTTTTGTGATTCAGGGGGTCATTCTTAATGAATTGGGATAAAATTTAAGCTTTAGTGTAAAGAGCGAGGTACTGACGATGGGGCGAATCCCCTCATATATGTAATAAAAACATGAGAATACAAAAGTTCTTTACGTAAGCTAATTTATAAGTTACGTAAATCTTTTACCAATAAAAAGATTCGTAAAAAATTAAAAGTTCTAGTTGCCTTTATAATTAACCAAAAAATCGGGGGGCAACTAGGCTTCGTCCCCCGCTCTTTTTTTCTCAAAATCATTCGATCAAAGTTATGAGAAAGCCATTGAGCCAAAAAAAAAAATATGCAAATTTCGTTTTGATTATTCCTCTGCGGAGAGCCAAAATCAAAACATGCATTGATTCAAAAACGTTCAGAAATTAAATAAGAAAAACAAGTTTTTTCAACTGAAAGTAAGGAGTGACATCAAAACTTAAAACGCACAGAAATTACTTCGTAAATGAAAGAGGCTGCTTCCTCATCAACGCCCCGCTCTTTACGCTAAAGTTTTTTACTGTTTTAGAAAGAAGAATTGAGAGAAAGAGTCAAACTTTAGCGTAAAGAGCGGGGCGTTGATGAGGAAGCAGCCTCTTTCATTTACGAAGTAATTTCTGTGGGTTTTAAGTTTTGATGTCACTCCTTACTTTCAGTTGAAAAAACTTGTTTTTTTTATTCAATTCACACAAAAGGAATCTTTCCATTCGAACTAAAACATTACCATTACATTTGCATTTTCAGAGTCACAGAGAAATTGTTTAACTTGAACTAAAGTGTTACCCTGCATTTGCAGTTTCCTAAATCAATTTTTTGAAATTCAAGCCCTTCGCAAAAACTGCAAGCAACGGTCAGATAGCCTACTTCTAATATTTTTCCTTGGGATTGGGAAACAATCTATAGAAATACAACAGAATGCATGTCTGTGCCGTTGTATTCTGTATGTATTTTTGTATTATGTATGTGTGTGTTTATTTTGTGTGTCTGTGTATTTTGTGAAGTCTATTAACTAATTTAATAGGTTAATATTATGTTTAATCTATTAACACTGTACGAAAAGTGTTGCTAAATTCCGCCTTCTAGGGCTATAATGAGATAAAGGTTGAAGTGGCAAGGCTACGTTCTGCGGATGAAGGATAGCAGATTGTCCTTTTTGGCCAACCGTCTAGGGCTAAAAGCAGGTAGCCCTTGGTTAGGGTGGGAGCAAGTAGTAAGGAAAGATTTCGGGGTAATGTGAACTTTCTTGGACGGTGAAAAGAGAGAGGCTTTGAATAGATTGGGACGGAGGAGGAGGAGCATCTATAGATGACGCATCAGACGCATCTAGAGCATCAGACGGACCATCTATATAAATATAACTGAATGTGTGTCTGTATGTGCCATTTATGCATTAATATTTACTACAATGTTCATGCGATCGCCAAGAAACTTTAAGAAGTTGTTAAATACACTCTTACGAAGGTTTTACGATTAAAATCCCTCCCCCCAGGCTCTCTTGATACTTTTTGTGCAGACCAAAATTCGAGACCCCCTTAACACAAATACTTGACAGTTATTTCCGTTCACATTCCATATTTTCTGGATATCAATTATCAAACAATACCCCATCGGTGAGTCTATTCACATATTCTTAATTCGCACATGTAGGTTCAAAATCTTAAACTAATTTTTTAAATAATTTTACATTAAATTACATATGACAAAAATTTTCTAGAGGAGCATTGTCGGAGAGGGGGGCTCAGCGGAGAGGGATTTCCTTTTTCTTGGGGGGGAGGGAATTTGCCACGCAAGGGAGGTGTATTGGGAGAATTTTCAGAGGAAGATTTTCCAGTGGACGGGTTTTGGGAAAACTCAAACAACATTGAAGTTATGGAGAAAGGATCCATTGCGATTCCGGGCTGAAGGGCCACGAAACAGAGATCAGCAGCACCGATTTGGACCTTAAAGGTCTGGTGCAATCATACTTACTTTAAGGAGCAAGGATCGGCATTAGGAAACTTTTGTTTTTAAAGTTCGTTTTGTCGTCTTTCATTTAATATTATCCAATGTAGCCTATAATTCAGAATTAAGTCATACTGGATATACATTATACAAGACGAGCTATATATACAAAGAAAATATCAGCTCAAATTTATTCAAATCAATTGTTCATCTATCTATACATTCTGGCCCCCTTAAAGGTGGAGATCAGAGGATCTTTTAATGCTGCGATTTTACAACCTCTCTGGGATGGAGGAGTCCCCCGAGCCAATTTTAGGAATCCCCTCCTCACAATCAGGATAAGATCTTTTCTTCATAGCAGGTTAAATTGTCCCTTCTTCCTGTGTTTACCTCCTCTTCAACCTTGAACAACTACAAAAATATATTGTTCGACTTTAGCGCCTTAAAAAATGAAACAAGCTTGACATCTGAACTCAATTCTAAAACTTACGTGGTTAAGTGGCCCTTCAAATATTTGGTCAGTGAGGTCATTAGTTGACCTTGATCGGCGACTAGGTAAATCTCCCATATATTTTAGGATGGCTTGGAATGCGTATACGGCCTCTTGGCTTAAGGCTTCTTTGCCATCCAACTTTTTCAACAGTGGCAGCTTGATTGGCTCTCTGAAAAAAAAAACTTTTTATTATACTTTCAGTAATATTTTTTCATCTGATTATATATTTTTTAGACTGCATATGGAATGGCCCCTTACCTCGAACTGTTTGATATCCGGTTGATCACATTAAGGCCTTGGCTTTCAAAGGATTTAAAAGCAATTTTGCTCTAAAATGTAGCTTTGACCGTATTTAAATAATATGGCGTTTTGAGCTTATTTGAACCAGTTGATTGCGTGGAAACGTTTTTAAATAGAAATCTTGAAGTTTTTCACACACAAAGACTCATTTCACCTAAAAACACTCTTACTAAAAAAAAATATAAATATATAAAAACAAAAAAAAGAATATTGGAAAGTTTAGATAAACGGATGTTGGAAAGTAGACTAACCTAGAATGTCTCCATACATCATCACGACTATCTTTTCTGGCAGCATTCAAGGTCATTGATTTATTAATTGTTCGTTTCGAAGGGGGTCGGAAATGGTCCATTGCATAGTCTTCAAGAGTGTGGGGCTTTTCTTGGCTCTCTGTTTCAGGTGCTTGAGTTGCCAACAATCTCCTTCCCTTTTCTGCACCTTCCAATGCAAATAATTCCTGGAAAATTGCAAATTAAGAAATGTCGTAAAGAAGGTCAAATATAGTGACTCAAGTGACTCAAAGCTAAATATCCAAGTTAAATTTTTCCAACAGTGTTTCATCATACTTGTGTCACAGTGCAAACGACACTGTTGCCAAATAAGCGACGAAATAATGTGGTGAATCTGGTGAAAACGAGAAAACGTTTTTCTGATGAAAACGGTGAATATAGTCTTGAGCCATGAATCCAAGAGGGGAGATTGGAATTTGGCGATTTTGAATAATATTTAATGATAAGGATTTTTTGAAAATAACTTTTCGGCCTCCAGTTCTTTTAAGCCTCGACCTCTATTTTCTTAAACACTGATTTTGTATTTTTGGATGAAGTGACAACTTATTCCACCATTAGTAAAATTTACTCCACCCTTAGTACAATTTCGGATTTAACCTCATTTTAACTAAAATGCAACCTACGCGATTTTTGCCAAACTACTGAAACATACGAAAAAACAGAACTTGAGAACTGCCTCAGTTAGTAGAAACATCCAAATTACACCCAGAATGATAGTCAGGAGGGTCGTCTCCAGGTTTGACCCACTCCTACTCCCTCAAAAAGAATAAAGTCTTACAAAAATATTTACTTTGTGGTATTTAATAGCAAAGCAACATCAAAAGAGTTCGTTCTATTAAAAAAAAAAAAAAAAAAAAAAAAAAAAAAAAAAAAAAAAAACTGACCCTGGTTATAGTCCAACCCAAATAAACCAAAGAACAAACAGGGATCAGAACATGTCTTACGAATCGATTGTTAACTTTAAATAAGAAAAAGAAAACCCAGTTTGGATATTTTATCTTGTTTAAGGCGTTTTTTTAGGAGAGGAAGGGTGCTTTTGGAGAAGGGGCCAACCTCCTCTTCCACTGTCAAGTATCAATAATCGTAAAAATATTCGGCATTAGAGGACAATTAATAACGAAGTTTTACTAAAACTCATGTTATCTCTTTATCAGGTCAAAATTACTCCTCTATTAGTTGAGGCTCGGAAGGAGACTTAAGTTTTTATTTAGATATATTTTCCAAATCCATTAATCCATTACATTTATTTTTGAATCCATTAAGTTGATTTAAATCCATTAAGAGCTCACTTTTTATCGCAATTTCAAACATGGTAGCCAATAGAATTTAAGAAAATTGCTACGATATGATGGCTAGACACGTTCTGTAGACACATTCATGTGAAAGATGGATAGGACATGTTCTGCAGATGAAAGATGACAAATTGCCTCAGATCATCCTTGTCGGGCATCCGTCAAGGGCCAAATGAAAAGCGGGTCGCGGATTCGGTCGTAAAGAAATATTTAAGAGAAATAGAAACTTCTTGGGAGGGTATAAGGAGGTATGCTTTGAATAGATTGGGACGGAAGAGAAACGAGCGAAGCTGTGTTTGCCGCAGGCGGCTTGGTGCAGCATTGAGTTATTATTAGTAGTTGTAGTAGTAGTAGTAGCTATGAGTTGTTAGCTGTAACTACGTTCAAAACCATTCATTGGAGCTAGATTTAGGCATGGATGCTGGACAAACTTTTATTCTGAGCGACTTTGCATTTAACTGATTCCAAAAATTAGCTGGATGTTGAATATTACCCGAATTTCGCTGAATTAGCTGAATTTTGGCAACAGTGGCAATAGTTTGGCAAATTATCTTGAAGAAGGGTACTTGGCCCCTGAGAACAGAAAACCTGAACAGAATTGAATCTGAGAACAGAAAAAGGAAAACTTTTCCTTTTTACTTATACTTGTTTAAGGCTTTTAAATTGACCATCCCCATGATACCTCCAGATATTGCTGGAAATCGCAAAAGTTTTGAAAAGGAAGATGAAAGTATGCAGAATAAAAACTTACTAGAACGTTCGTTGGTGGCCGATTTAATGCTGGTATGACATAAACCAATTCAGCAGGGAAGTCCCCTACTTCACCAGTTCTTTCGCATCGACCCAAACACCATCCTGTGTTTAAGGTTTTCCCTGTAGACCCTGGCTCCAGGAGAATGAGGTCTCCCTTTCGAAATTTCAGGAAAGTTGAATTTTCCGCTGAAAAAAAAAGTGAAAAGTGAAAAAAAATGAAGTGAAAAAAGTGATTAATACATTTGGGGAGGAAGGAGGAGTACATTTACAGATACTATTTTATCAGTTGTTTGTAATCAATAGAACAAACTGATTTCAGAACAGGTCAGAAAGTTATATAAATGAACACCAAAAAACTAACAATGGGTTACAATTTGACCCGAGCTTTCATTTAGATGTCGGCATAATTGGCGTATTCTAGCTGTTTTGACAAATACGCTCCCCCTCCCTCTCCTACTCTAGAGGGTTCCTATTTATTGATTAAAAATTCCATAATCGAGTCTTTTTTTCAATAGATATTAATGATCTTCCTGGCGGTTTATTAGAACATATTATTGCAAGTACTGCACCTCCCTCTCCCTATACCTTAAAAATAGTTTTTTATATCTCCATTAAAAAAAAACGAAGAAAAATCCTTGCCCCCCCCAAAGAAATAAAAAAATGAAATGACGGCCCTGAAGGCTAAGTATAGCCTTTCACTATCGAATCATCGAATGATAACTTTTAATAAACCATTATTAATGTTTCCAGCTAGCAACATCGCTAGTAGCACTAAATACAATAAGCTTCCAGTAATTAAAACTGAAAGATCAACAAATCCGATCAGATAAATTACCCTTCATGTTTAATAGTTGTAATTTAAGAGAAAATTTTTATTTATAGGGAAATTTGATGTATTCAAAAAATTGTAATAAAAGTTGATGAAAAAAAGCTTTACGGAGGGAATCAGATAGGATTGTTTATTTACGATGGTTTATTTAATTTTCCTGGAGCAGGGTGAACTGTTTGGTGAACAGGGTTAGGATTTAATAGATTTCAATAAATAGAAAGGTGGTGACAAACGTTTTATTACAATTAAAGATTTAGTTGTTGTTTTTTTTTAACTAAGGGTTTTTAGTAGTCTGAAATTTCCGAGGAATTATCGTTTTTTTGGGCGCAATTGCAAGTTAATTTTTCTGGCAGCTCTTGTCTCCGATAGGAGTTTTTGAGGCTCAGAAGGCAAATTAGCTGCACTTGAACAGGGTTGTCTTTAGTAAAAAGTCAGGTCTGGCGAACCAAGAGCAGTTTTCACTCGGCCGACTTCACCTATAGAAGCTATGGCTTTAGTGGAGAATTTTATGACCGTTTCCCCACATAGGTTACAGAATACTGTACATAGGGCATTTAAGGTTTTATTACAGTAGGATACTATTTAACGCTACATTTTTGTATATATCTCTTCAACTTTTGGCAAATCAACAACAACAATTTTATTGACTTTTTGGATGAAATTTATATGCTCATAGGCAGCGCAAAATTAAAAGTGACCATATTCACTGATATAATATGATAATTATCAAAGCTCTAAAATATAGCTTCAAAATACATATATCATATCAAAAAATATATCATATCAAATATATAAAATATACATATCAAATATATATATATATTAAAAGAAATATCTCAAGATAGTAAAAAGTAAGGGATATGGACTACTAGGATTGTTAAGTAAAAGTAGTATCAAGGAAATTAGGGATAAAGGACTGCTAAAGTATGTTTTAATGCTAGGGTTAGATCGGCTTTGCATTTCGGGGCGTAGCTTTGGGGGGTTTAATAGGGGGTTGAATTTAGAGAGAATACAGTTGAGGTTTTTTAAGCGTATGTTAGGGATAATAACTTTAATGGGTTAGTACTAAGAGGGAATATAGGAATAAAGTGTATGAGACAGAGTAGGTTAATTAGTATGGTTAAATATTGGGACAGAGTGCCATCGATAGAAGATAATAGGCTTGTTAAACAAGCATTTTTAATGATGCTTCAAGATAGGAGGAAGTATTCGTGGCCAAATCATGTGATATTAGACCGTGCAGGGCTAGGTAATTGCTGGAATGAGGGAAAGGGGATAGGAGAGATGGTAGGGACTGTATCTAGGTTAGTTGCTACTAGGCTACAATTTCAGGAAGTTCAGGTTTGGCAAGCTGAGAAAGCCACCTCGCCATACCTTGGGATATATGCGGAGGTCAAGGAGAACTGGGGCGAAGAAATTTACCTAAAAATGGGATTGGCTCCGGATGATTTGAAATGGGTAATGTATATAAGGGAAAACTTTATGTCTCTTGGAGAACGTAGGAAATATTTAGGGAGAAATAGATTGAGGGATGGTCCTTACAGTTGCCCTATGCGTGGAGAGATGGATGAGTCTTTGCAACATCTTTTAGGGGATTGTAGGGAGTTGAGGGAGTTGCGCTTGTAAATATTTGGTAGGGAGATTGGAGGGTGGGAGAGATTGGATTTCGGAAATTTTGAGAAGTAGGTGTTACTTAACTATAAACAATATTGGAAAGTTCGTCCGGGTAGGTATGAGGTATCATGATGTTTTCTTAAATAATTAGTTTAATGTCTTTTCAGTCTGTGTTTGTTGCTGTATTTTTTTCACTTGTTTTGTGAATGTCACCATGGCCCAATTGGGCTTTTCGTGTGAATAAATGTATCTATCTATCTATCTATACTTTTAGGTTATAAACTGTAACACTAAAACCTTAATAGAAAAAAAAATCCAAATTATTAATCTAAGTTCTTAGAATACTGTTACTCTCTGATAACGCACTCCCACAATTTCATTACACGCAAATACATACATATAGTGTATAGTACACGGCGCTGTGACAGACGTTAAAAGCACCAATAGTGACTCCACATAGAAATTTCTAATTATGAATTTTGTAATAATTTGCGTAAATTTTTCATAAATTAATTAATTAATAATATATATAAATTTTATTATAATTTATAAATTTCTAAAAATCTCTAATGCGCAATTGATCAAAAGCTACAACAATTTTTGGAAAACAACTTCCACTGCTTATAGTTCCAAAACTATAAGCAGCAGGGATGCTATATAGAGACCCAAAATGCCTTCAGTGGCCCTTTAAAGTACCAAGGACAGTGAAATTGAAATCTGACTGATTGAAATGGTGAAGTGAAAACTTAAAACGACAAAATATCTTAGAAATAATAGGAAAATCGGGAATTCAATTCTTAAAGAAAAATGTTTCCATGTGCAGTTACGCGGTTTTATGTAATAGTTGGCGCAAAATTAAAAAAGAATCGAGGTTGAAAAACAGCCAAAAATAAGCTAAAAATGTATGGCATCAAGCAGCTTAAGAAAGTGTACCGTTTCCTGGAAGGTGAATTTGTCTAGTGAAATCAACAAATTGTTAATGTGCACACTTTTACAAAAAAAAAATGTAAAATTAGCTAAATTGTGTTTGTTATTTTTCACGGTTCTATGTGGCAACACTGATAAAAGCGTGTTACTTCCCTAAAAACTTTATAATTTGTGAGTTATCAAAAGGAAATTGCATTTTATGTGTGAATATATCTAAGATACGCTCTCTAGATAGATCTAAGATGGTAAGAGCAAAAAATATATTCCATGTCTTCGATTTAAAGGAATTTTTGCGGCAGAAATCCCAGTTTACATTTTCTGACGAAAAAATTATCAATTTAATTGCCATTTACCTATTAAATACATTGCCATTGCCATTTACTTATTAATTGCAATTTACCTATCATTAGTGAGCCCCTTGTTAGATCATTTAGATATTTATTTTGAAAAAGTTTTTGATTAATTCTTTTCGTACAAATAAACGTTCAAATGGAGAGAAACCTATTTATTAGACAGTGAAAGGCAGTTCGGTCTTAAAAAAAGAAATATATATTTCAAGGTATTACGTCGAAAATACGTCGTATTTTCGAGGAGATGTGACCAATCAAGTAAAAAAAAATTATACATTTTAAGTATTTTATAGTATTCAAAATGCACGGCATTTTATAGTATTAAATATTTAAATATATAAGTATAAAATTATCCATTATAAATTTAAAACATTACTTTTTCAATTAAAAAAGAAGAAGATTTTGCCACCTTTATCACTGTCTAATAAATGGACTTATCTCTACTTGAACATTTATTTTTTCCTCATAGAAAGGCATTGTGGTCATGGAAAAAAAAATCTAATTTAAGGTATTATGTCAAAAATAATTCTTTTCGTTTATTTTCAGTCTCAATAACTTCTTTGACTCACTGAACATTTCAGATAATTTTTTTTTATTTGCCAGTGTTGAAGAAAACTTTGGAGAGAATAGTTTTCTTATTATATTTAGCTATTCAGGTAACCTTCTCTTTATACTCAAATTGTTATAGATTTAAATACTTCATCTTTCTTTCAGTTACGCCATTTCACAAAAATTTAGAGGGAAGAAAATGTATTTTTCCATATCTAGGTGGGCAAGATTGCTTCTTTTTTTACATTGAAATACCTATAAACGATATTTGTCATTGAAAATAGCCCCCGAAAAGGTATATTCAAAATTTAGAAGGGGAAGGGCAAAAATTAGGGAGCTTTACTTATTTGAAATTGTGGCAGGACCACACGTAAACCCCCCCTCCCACCTGGTATATAAAACTTAGATATTTTGTGATAATTCGTTTAACTGTAAGCTCCCCAAACTCACAGTGAGGCCCCCCAAAAATAGACCCTCCTCTCAATTTAAATCACAACTGTCATTCACTAAAGTCCTTCAACCAATCCCTCCTCGTTTCACCTCACTTGAATTTCCATAAAAAAATACAAGCATGCTTTGAAACTATAAATTAAAAGTCAAAAATCAGCCATCTCTTTCTGTTCCTATTTTTTTTATGTATAAATGTTTCGACTCTCATTCCTTTAAATCTTTCACCCAATCCTCCTTCCCCTTTATTCATATCGCGTCGCATCTGCGCGAGAAACACAAACAAATTTTAGAATTGTAAATTAAAGAGTCAGGTAACTTATACTCAAGCGATACTGCTAAGCGATTGTTGATTTAGTCAAGTGATTCTATAATACGGAAGACTATAATCCTAAAGGATAGAAGGGGTATTTCATTCAATTCTTTAACCTATCCCCCCCCTAAAGGACTCATCCAGGATTTTTTCCAGGAAGTGGGGGGTCCAAAAATAAACTTTAAAAAACGAACCAAAAATTTGATTATATGTTTTCTATAATACGATCAAGTGATTCTATAATACGGAGGACTAAAGGATAGAAGGGGTATTTCATTCAATTCTTTAACCTATCCCTCCCCCCTAAAGGACTCATCCAGGATTTTTTCCAGGAAGTGGGGGGTCCAAAAATAAACTTTAAAAACGCACCAAAAATTTGATTATATGTATTTTACAGTTTTTGGAGTCAGGAAAAACTTCAAAGGGGGGGAGGGTCAACCCATTAGCCCACCCCTTGGATACGGCTTTGCCCTTTCCCTCTATTCACCATTTTTAAACTCTAAATTAAAAATAAAAACTCACCAGATGGACTATAATCCTGAAGGGCAATCACGAATTTCGACCGTTTCTTAAGACCTTCCAAGAAATATACGACCAAGTCCCGGATATCTTCTGAATTAGGACTTTGAAACGAAAATTCTTCTCCCCTTATGGTCATCAGGGTAAATGACTGCATAAATACTTTGGCTGTCCTGAAAAACAAAGAATGTTCAGAAGAAGTTACATTCCAGATTCTCAAGCATAATTACCCTTATGGCGCTCTCACACTCGGCCTCAGAGCCTTTTACATTACCTATAGATAAGGTGGACTGCATCTTCCGTAGAACATTTTGCTGTTGAATTGTTGAGGTAACACGATTAGTGGGTGTGATGGGGCGTGGCGTCCCACTGGTACTTCCATTCCGCGTTACTCCACTCCAAATCGACTGCATTTTTCAAAGAATTAATCGACTCACCAGTGACAGTCTCATTGGAAAGACTGTTAGAAGTTGGGACAGAATGAACTGAGAAAAAATTCTTCCTCTCTCTACGTCTAGAGGGCTACTGTTGCAGCTACATTGAGCAACCTCTTGTGATGGTGGCAAGGGAGGGAGTAAAAATGGAGTTAGCCATGTTATTTTGGTGCATATTCTTGATAAAACTGGCATCTCCTCTGTGCCGGTGGTAAACAAATGTGGGTATCTTCGGGCGACGCATACGTTGAGGGTAGGGAAATTGTTGTTGTGAGGCGCAAAGCTTAGTTGCTCTTCTCTGTACGCTCTCTAGGGCTGCCACATCTCCCTTTTATTGAGGATTTGTAACGGGGCAGCCAAAATCCAAATGTGGCCTTACAAGAGCATTATATAATTTTTTTATTATCAGAAAATGGCGCGATGATATGGTTCCCAGAGATTTAATTAGTCCCAGAGCTCTGTTGGCCTTAGCAACTTGTTGCATAGTGTGCTCATGGAACTTAAACTTCCTGTCAACGATCACCCCTAAGTCTCGTTCACTCTCAACAGCCTCAACTGGGATACGTGAGCCAGATTTATCCAGCATGGAATATGAAATCTGATTGTTGTGGGAACCCATATGCAGGACTTTGCATTTTGATGGGTTGAACTCCATCATCCAAGTGGAAGCCCATAAGGAAAGATTGTTCAAGTCATTTTGCAAGGTTGCATCGGCGATTCCAATTAGAATTATGCTGTCATCAGCATAGAGAGTGATGGGATTTTGTAGAACATGCTCACAATCATTAATATATATATATATATATATATATATATATATATATATATATATATATATATATATATATATATATATATATATATATATATATAGAAGAGAGTTTTTAGAAGACATTAGCATAACTTAAAACTGTACGTTACGTTACGTAATCTTGCGGAGCAAATTTTGTCTGAAACTCAGGTACCGCCAATTAGATTTAAGCTTTATATTGAGTTTTATATTAGGTAGGCTTACGCTGTATTATGCTAAATGCAACAAAGTAGCAACGAATTAAATTTTTGAAAAAGCAATTAACAAATTTGAAAGTTAATAAATAGACTTTTCCTCGCAAGTCCTTTACGTTTGATCCCAGTTTGAATCCCCAAATCCATTCCAATTTTTATTTATCGAATAATTCGCTTATGATGATTGCGGTGATTTTGGACAATGGTTATGACGATTTTATGTATTCCTACGCTAACTTAGTGTGAAATGACCTGTTTAAGTGCAAAAAGCGATAACGTAACGTAAATTAACCAATAAGCATAGAAAATTGTGTACAAAGTGTGAAAGTCCCTTTAGTTGAATCCTCATGTGAACTAGAATTTCTAGACGTTAGTCTGATTCAGCATCCCATGCACACAGTTCTAGCCTCTCTTGCGCCCGGGAAAAAATCTTGATTAGCCCCTATCCCGCCCAAAAAATTTTCAGGTCAAATTTTTACATTTCAGTATTAATTAAGTTTTCATTTATTAAAGAAATTATATTAAAATAGTTTATTTTTAAATTGTTCTGAATTATTTTAGTAATTATTATTTCATTATTATAAAATTTAGTGCTTTTTAATTAATTAATGAGCATTTTTTAATTATCTTTATTTATTAACCGTTCTCTACTATATTTGAGTAAAAATAAAATTAAAAAAATTACAAAATAATTATAACCGTTAGATTATTTATTGGAGATTTTGTGCCCCTAAACTTTTCGCGTCCAGGCAACTGCCCCCTCTGTCCATCCCCTAAAACCACCCCTGCATTCACATACATAATATAAGCCATATTTGTGGTCATAGCAGTAAAATAAGTAGAAAAATAATTTTTTAGACCTTTCGTTTATAAATGAAATGAAAACAATCAATAAAAATAACCAAAGAAAACGTTTATGGATCTTATGAGAATAAATGAAAACATATAAGCAAAGGGTAAGCCTTTTACTAAGATGGTGGAAAAAATTAAATTTATTTAAAAAATGAACTGTATATATTCTATATATATATATATATATATATATATATATATATATATATATATATATATATATATATATATATATATATATATATATATATATATATATATATATATATATATATATATATATATATATATATATATATATATATATATATATATATATATATATATATATATATATATATATACTCTAAGAAAACTAGTGAATAATATGGGCCATATTTTCTTTAATAAAATTATTTTTCTGGGGTGGTGTGTCTTCGAAATTCACCTTACATAAAATTTTGACGCGAAGTCAAGTCATCGTAATATAATGTAAAAGTTGATTGAGCACCATATTCAAAGGATTCTTACCCAATTTAGATTTGGAAAAAGAAATATCTTACTTTTGACTGGCAACACTGGTTATTTCTGGAAATGATAATTCTAGCAATACTTGTTCTTGGTCGTCCACCACGTAGACACCAGTCCAATTCACAGCTACTATTACATCAGATTTTTGCAACTTGAGGCCTAAAAATTAATAGAGAAAAATTAGAAAAATTTATCTAAAGAAATGAAATTATAGAAGCTAGATCCTAAACAGTGGGTTGGCCCAAGGTATAACATACTGGGTCCAGACCCTTTCGAGGGCTAATCGTAAATAATTTCTAAGATTTGCTATCTTCGAAAGGGACATCCTGCTAGCGTGGCCCCATAGTGGCGTCAGGACGGACCTTGCACCAGACCAGAACGGTGACTGCAAACGGCACTGCTGGGTCTCCTTGAGGAGTTGACGAAATTATATAACGGCACAGACATTGAATACGTTTCTTTAAGTACCAAAAAATAGTGGAAATGAAATCTGGTTGTTCGGCTTTTTTAACCGGAAACTTGCACAACCTTAAAAATTAAAGAAAAAGGGGAAATCAAATTTTTCGAGAAAAAGAAATACATTTATGTAGTTTTCATTAAAAGTGGCAATCAAATTAAAAACACTTTTAGAATCAATAGATTGTCAATGCTCGAATTTTGACACACAAAAAGCTTTGTCAAGTTTAAACAATTAGAATCGCTAATTTTTTTTTCACAGTTCAACGGGGTAACGCTGTAATACGCAGTACTACCCTAAAACTTTGCAATTATTTAAACGAAAAGTAATTTTATTAGTTTTTATATACGAAATCAAAAGAAAATCGTGGCTCTTAGGTATGAATAGGCTTAAGGTAGGTCCAGGGGGAGAATTTTTTTATGTCCACTGCGCTTGAAAAAATACCAATAGTATGTTTTTACCAGTGCAAGAGCAGAAGGGTATGTTATTACCAATTTTTTACCTATTGTTTTACCAAAACAATAGTTTTTTTTTTACCGAAAACTATTGTTTTTGGTTACCGAAAACTATTGACTTCAAAAACAATAGTTTTTGCCAAACAATTGTTTTTACCAAAACAATAGTTATTACCAAAAAATGATTTTACCAAAACAATAGTATGTTTTAACCAGTTCCAAAACAGGAAAATATGTTATTAAACAATAGTTTTTACTAAGCACTATTGTTTTTGGTTACCAAAAAGTATTGTTTTCAAAAACAATAGTTTTTACCAAACAATTTTTGTTCACCAAAACAATTGAATATTTGTTACCAGTGTCAGAAACAGGATGGTTTTATCTATTTCCAAAATGATTTTGCAATACAGAGAATCGGGTTATTCAAATTTGATGCAAATAAAAGTGAACCAAGTTTTAGCCCACGTGTAAATTTTAAAGAAAGAGAACAATCCTACGCGCTTTGGATAAAGAGATCAATCTGGATAAAGTTTTAGATACATTTTTTCGGATAACTCTATTTTTAAAGATTCAAGCGAAACCTCTTGAAACTTTTTCAAGAAAAATTAGTTAAGTAAGCAGTTTTGATTTTTCTTAAATTATAATTTATTTTCTTGACACTACTTAATGCGATTAACCGGGTGACGAGTGCACTTTATTCGACTCCTGGTGCTAGGGGTTATTTAGTTTGCAACGGGGGTTAGGCTGACCATGGGCACCAGCAGGGAGTGGGGGAGATGGTACCCCCTGCAAATTTGGGACTATAAAGTAATTATAAGGAAACCAAAGGGAAAAGATCAGAATAGGGAAAAACCATGGAAAAATGTACTGCCCCATTTTGGCTGCATGTAAATTGATTTTGCCCCTTAATAAGGAGCATATAAGTTCTAATTCGTGACTAAGTGACCCTTCCCAGTTTTCAACGAACATTTTATCTATATGATTTAGTTGGAGTAACAAAAAAAAATCAAGTTCTTTATAGTAATGAATGTTAAGTAAAAAAAAGTATCCTTGTCAATAAAGAAAGTATAAGGGCTTAACTATTGACAACATTGGATCAAAGAATCAGTTTTTACGGTGATCCTGAATATGTATTTGTTTATTAGTAATTAGTGCAGTCATTAGTACACAAAAAAGTTCGTATTATTACAAAAAACACAAGTAAAACAACTTAATAAGGGCAATTACAGTAAAAATATGCCGTCAACTTTTGCTTGCATTGCAAGAGTACCCATGCGCTGATATATGAAGCCACTATAATCAGAATTGTTTCACCTAAACGAAATGCTGGGAATTTCTATATTTTCCCCATAAAAGTTTTTTGTGTTTTATTATCGTTTTTCTTTCAGGAGTGGTTGCATATCTAGCTACCACTTTGAAAAAGATTTAATTTTTTACAGTTATGAAGTATAAAGGTGTCAAATATATTGGTTTCCGGTATTCAAAATTAAATTAAACATGTTGGATTGAAAATTTTTATTGGATTTTCCTAATCTTAGTTTTAATGTTTTACTTTGAACAAACTACTTTGATAATGCGTTAATTTTGATAGACACTGAGTATAAGGGCAGTAAATATTTTTGTGTTAGGTAATCAAGTTCAAAACTGTCAATATTATTAAAAAAACATCTGTCCAACACTTCGCATTGCTCAACAGAACTGAAAGACTTGTCAGTTATCCTGAAATGTTTAGTACAAAACGGAGTTGTGACGTTACAATTCAGTTCAAATTCTTTCAGTGTTTTCACAAAAGAGTGCGCGGAGCTAAATATTGAGATTAACCGGAACAAGTCGAAGATAGTACACTTAAACCCGCTAAAAAGCGATGTTATGGAGCTAAATGTTCCATTCCCTCTAACAAACAGTATCAAGATCCTTGGAGTGTATCAAGATCCTTGATACAGTATCAAGATACTTTCTACAATGACTTCAGCTTCGCCGCTCACATCCAAAACGTGGTTAAAAGTGCAAACGCTAGTCTACAGACTTTAAACGGTATGCGTAGGTTCGGTGCGAACACAGAGAGCATTAAGTATGCATACCTAACGTACGTCCACCCAATTATGGAATATGCGTGCCCTGTTCGGGTGCCCGCAGCAGTTAGAACTGTGTACCTTTGTCAGGAGCTCGAACCGTATCAGAAGCGAGCGGTATCGATAATCTTGGGCCGCCGTGATATCCCCTACGAAAAGGCTCTGGAACGGCTAGGACTGTCGTCACTCCAAAACCGGTACGAAATTCTGATAATGAGTTTTGAAAAGTTCTTGCTTTCTAAATCTCAGCACCGTGACATTCTACCTGATCAACCTCTACCATCAAGAACGAGAAAACAAGATAAGTTAGTTATCGTTAAAGCAAGAACAAAACAGCATGGTAATTCTTTCGTCCCAGTTTTTGTCAATATGTACAATACGAGTTAATGTTTATAGTTTGATTTATATTTACAAGCGTAGTTTGACTTTGAATATGTAAAGAAATGCAAATCAGCGATAGCTGCCAAGTTTCTGCTATTAAACCAGTCTACTACTGTCTACTATTACTTATATCGTAGTTTTTGTAAGTAGGCTTACAAAAGCCTTTTGTTTTTTTTTTTGTAATTACTACCTCTGTCATTTTTATATACTTTTACTGTAATTGACATAATTTTTCTATTGCCTTTAGAAAAATGTTTGTCTCTAAGCTTCATTTAATAAAAAAAAATACATTGAAAGCAAGGAGCAACATTAAAAATTAAAACGAACAGAAATTATTACGAATAGCTTCTCGCTCTTTACGGAGGGGGGTTTTCTCCTCCTCAACACCTTCACACACCTCCTTAACACACCAATTTCGGTTTGAGTTTGATTTTCTTTTAAGATTAAATACATAATAATTAAATATTAAATATATACATCCCCCCCGGAGAAAATTTTCTGCCGGCCTTTGGAGTCAGTGGCGTGACTCTGTAAACTCAGCAAGAGTCGACCCAGCTCTAAATGAGTAATTAGAGCAACCTGGGGGGAAAACACGGCAAGCGTTGGATTATTTGCTCCCTAGCCACGCATTGTACTCCTGGCCAAAGGTAGAGGGAGATCGATACCTGCGCTATGCAGACCATTGGTCAACATGCGAAAAAGTTTTTTTTTTTACTTAACACTACTGAATTAGAACTTTGAAAACTTTAATGCTTAAATTTACCTGAAAAACGGAAGGCCTCGTAAAACCTTGAAAATAGTAGGGGCCATTTCAATTTGGCATAACTGACAATATCCTCTTTTATCCGACTTGGTTGAACCTTCTCTTTTGAATAGTAACTCTAGAAAATGAAAGTTTAAGTGCATAAAATAAATGTAAAAAAGTCCACTTTTTGTATTTTTGGCGGATTTGCATCAGAGCATTTGATTGAGATCGTGACAGAGTCGCAAGAACATTCCCGAATAAACGAAACTAAAATAAATAAATAACAATAATGCCACGAATCATTAAGTATAATCCACCCTCACTATTTTCCCTAAATGCATCCGATACAAATTTTGAGATAGTAATTTTGTTCAAAATAGTCCAAACGTCCAATAACCTTGCTTTCAGGTAACTGAGTTACCGATTATCAAGATATAAGTCTTGTGGAAAGGGTGGTCGCATAAAGTGTGGAGGGGGGCTGATGCGTCAAAGGGTGCATTTTTATGCCAAAACATCCTAAATCTCATTGAGCGTTCACATAAATACAGAATTAGATCGAAGGAAGAGACGGAGGTAGAAATTGATATATAATCCCTCTTGATTTCTAGGAATATTTCTGGCCTACGATGTTATTATGAAAGAAAAGAGTGAAAATAAACTCCAAAATTATCAGAATTTATTGCGTATAGGAGAGGGCTGCCCCTTCCTCTTCCCCAATCCCCTCCTCATGGTCATAGAAACTTCGGAGGATGGTTACCCGAGCGGAAATTGTGAGTTAAAGTTTTTTTTTTTTTTTTTTTTTTTTTATAAGTCGGAAGTGATTGGAGACCAACCAGCTCCTATCCTAATTTTTTTTTATTTAATGTCCTTTTGTTACGCCTTATGACATATAATTGTCATTTTGATGCACTTATTTTGTATTTTCTCTGTGGTTGCTCAATATTACGTGTGGGGGAATTGTCCGGGGAGGAATTTCCCCGGGGGTAAGTTTTCTAGGGAGATTTTCCGTGAAGGGGAGGAACTTCCAGAAGACGAATTTTCTTGGAGGGGGCACTTCCCTTATTAGAGAAGCTAAATTTTAGTAGATATGTGGCCTCAATATGAAGCGTTGCATAACAGAGCTCAATTTAAGGTATCATATATGTCTATTTCATATATACCTACATCAAGACTACAACATAATAGATTCTAACTAAGGGGGCTCCAATTCTGATTGGAGCTCCGGATATTTTTGAAGCAGGGCATTTTTTTGGCCCAGATTAAAAGGTTTTGCATAGCAGACTTCAGAGTGATGTTTTATGTATGCCTATATCGGTATCACAATATAATATATTCGATCGAAGGGCGCCTGCAATTTTCAGTAGCTTAGGGTCTTCGTAAGGTCAGAATTTTGCCCTAAATACTTCGATGTTTCTTAACGCTAGAAAGATGGTTTTCTGCTCCCCCATCTATAAGACCTTTTTATAAAATCGTGTCTGTTTAACGAATAAGGCACGTAAACACGAGCTTATTTGGAAATATGGGTCAAATTTCCGGAGAGAAGGGTTTCAGTTTTGTCAAAATTAAAAAACAAAAAAAAAACAAAACAAAACACACGATTTGATATATAAACACAAACACAAACACAAAACACACGATTGATATATAATCCCTCTTGATTTCTAGGAATATTTCTTGAATCAAGAAATATTCAAAAATCCACGACGACTCAGAGATTCCGGAGTGGTACTAGATTGAAGTGAGTCGATTAGATTTACGTCCTAGGTATTCATTTCTCAGTTGGTCAGCTGACCTTAGATGGGAGCCTTCCATACTAAATAGCTAAGAGTAACACTTTACTCTCAAAGAGAAATAAAATATTTTAAATCCTAAACCAAACAACTTTGCACTTAACAAGAATTAAATAAAAAAAACAAGTTTTTTTAACTGAAAGTACGGAGCGACATTAAAAACGAACAGAAATTACTCCGTATATGAGATGAGTTGTCCCCTTCGCAATCTCTCACTCTTTACGCTAAAGTTTTTAATTGTTTTAAAAAGTCGAATTGTGGCAAAGAGTCAAACTTTAGCGTAAAGAGCGAGAGATTGCGAAGAGGACAACCCATTTCATATACGGAGTAATTTCTGTTCGTTTTAAGTTTTAATGTCGCTCCTTACTTTCAGTAAAAAAAACTTGTTTTTTTTATTTAATTTCTGAACGTTTTTGAATCAATGAATGTTAAATTTTGGCTCTCCGCAGAGGAATAATTAACATGAAATTTGTATTTTTTTTCTTTTTTTGGCTAAATGGCTTTCTCATAATTTTGATCGAATGATTTTGAGAAAAAAGAGCGGGGGAGGAAGCCTAGTTGCCCTCCAATTTTTCGGTTAATTAAAAAGGCAACTAGAACTTTTATTTTTTACGAATCTTTTTATTAGTAAAAGATATACGTAACTTATAAATTAGCTTACGTAAAGAACTTTTGTATTCTCATGTTTTTATTACATATATGAGGGGGTTTGCCCCCTCGTCGATACCTCGCTCTTTACACTAAAGCTTAGATTTTGTCCCAATTCCTTAAGAATGACCTCTGAATCACAAAGGCCGTAGAATAAATAGTTGAAATTACTAAAAATACTTTAGCGTAAGGTAAACCCCTCATATGCGTAATAATTTTTGTTCAATTTAAGTTTTAATGCTGCTCCTTACTTTCAGTGGAAAAAACTTTTCATATTTATTTTTTCATTGTTTTTTCAAATAATGCTAGAAAATCCTGCGCCCCCTTCATTGAAATTCTCTTCCCCCATGAGAAGTTTCTCCATGGAAATATCCTCCCACGTAACCTCCCCCCAACTCTCCCCCCTGAACAAAAAAAAAATCCCCCTGAAAATGTCTGTACAATTCCCAGTAACCATTACTATATGTACACACAGGTCAAAGTTTGTAACTTGTAGCCCCTCCCACGGGGACTGCGGGGGAGTAAGTCGTCCCTAAAATAGTTATTGGGTTTTTCGACTATGGTGAATAAAATGGTTATCTCAGAATTTTGATCCGGTGATTTTTGGGAAAAATGAGCGTAGGAGGGGGCCTAGGTGCCCTCCAATTTTTTTGGTCACTTAAAAAGGGCACTAGAACTTTTAATTTCTGTTAGAATGAGCCCTCTCGCAACATTCTAGGGCCACTCAGTCAATACGACCACCCCTGGAAAAAAAAAAAAAAAAAAAAAACAAATAAACACGCATCCGTGATCTGTCTTCTGGCAAAAAATGCGAAATTCCACATTTTTGTAGATAGGAGCTTGAAACTTCTACAATAAGGTTCTCTGATACGTTGAATCTGATGGTGTGATTTTCGTTAAGATTGTATGTCTTTTAGGGGCTGTTTCCCCCTATTTTCTAAAATGAGGCAAATATTCTCAGGATCTTAACTTTTGATGGGTATAACTGATCTTGATGAAACTTCTATATTTAAAATCAGCATTAAAATGCGATTCTTTTGATGTAATTATTCGTATCAAAATTCCATTTTTTAGAGTTTCGGTTACTATTGAGCCGGGTCCAGTCAGCTGAGGGGAGGGTCAATTATACTTACTATTGAAAATCATCATCATCACTTTATTTATAACCCATCACAAAAAAACCGGGCAGAAAGCCCAGAAAAAGACAGAGTAAAAATCAAGAAAAGAAAAAAGAGACAACAGAAATATAAACACACTTTGATAACTACAAACAAGTAACAAACAGAAATGACCAAAGATGGGAAGACCTCGATTTTCAAATTAAAATTAATTTGAAGAAGTTAAAATTCAATTAACCTTCTCTCCAAATTAAAATTAACTTAAATAAGTAACTTGTATTTTGCGCTAATTTTCATGAATTTACAACCGTTCATTTTCGTAGAAATTTCGGAGAATAAAATTTTCTTTTCAGAAACTTTAGGAAGATACACTGAGGGGATACACTTTTAGGTACATACAGGTACATTAGGTACATTTAGGTACATTAGGTACATACACTTTTAGGGATACACTTTAGGGGATACACTGAGCCAACCCTTCAAAAGCTCGTCAGGATTTATCAAATGATCAAACCCATTCACTCGTATCTAATTTATATGTAATAAGGTACTTAGAAAATCAATTTCCCTCACCCAGTGAAAGATTGATATATTCGAGCTTTTGATATATTTTTTTTTTTGCCATATCTCAAGTTAAAACAAATTCTTGGACACTCCCCCCCCCCAAAAAAAAAAAAAGACTTCCTTGAAATCAAGTAACTGATATGAAAAACCGAATTTCCAGTTCAATATCCTCTAAAATATATGTTTTTTTTAATATAATTAGATATATACTTTTACGCCAAATAACATGCTTTTAATCACCCTCGCTACTGGTTTCTTTTCTCGGCGTATTTTATTTGTTGGCTGGTTAAGCAACCAATGTAAAGAACCTATCAAATATTTCATCATTTAGATAAATTATATCACAAAAGATAAATACCATCAAGATGAATAATAAAAGATATTCTTATTTACTTGCTATTGTAAACTTCGAACTTGCCCTTCCATTGGTCGCGCACTTACGCTTTTTTCTGACCTCCCGCACCCTCTTTTGAGCATATAAAAAACTTCAAAACCTTACAGAACCTACGCGTTGCTCTTTTTGCAGTAGATTGAGTTTTGGAGCTTCAAACTTACCCCTCTTTAAGCCTCACATTATTTAAAATCACAGACTTACTTTTCAATAAATCAAACCTCGCAATCATCATTTGCTTACCCTTTTAAAAGCTTGTAAAGTCAGCTGTCCCCACTTTTCCAAAGATTTGTCTCCAGATGACAAACAATAATCTGGGATGTAATTCGGTAGCAAAATCATGAGCCTTTCAAGGTTCATTTCAGTGCCATAATCGATAAAATATTGTTGAGCGGCAACCATAGCCAGGTCTTCTTCTTTTTCGCAACGATATTCCCCAAATTTGATTCCTCGAACGACCTATAATAGATTCATCTGTAAAAACTAAACAAAACAGGAATTTTTAAACAATATTTATCGTTATTTGTCATTGTTGAAAATTTTTCCTTCCATAAAAAAATCACGAGTTTTCCAGAAATGGCATTTGTGGGTTTTTGCACCCAATGCCTTTTTCGATGGGTTCAGTTGTACAGTAGAGCAATTCAATTACAAGAAACTTGATATATTTCCAACTTCATATGATTACTTGGATTTTCTGCAAATTTTTTTAAATAAAGCAAGAATTTGCAAATAGTAATTCGGAATAGTAATTTTTTTTGCTCGTCTGATTTCTACAAAAAGATTCTAAAATTACAGCGGAATAATATAAAGTCACATTCAAATAGAAAAAAAAATGAAAATATGTTTGGACATAAAAATGTGTTGTAACATAAGGGATGTCGCTTAGATTATCACTAGGTAGTGTTCGGTGGATTCAGCAATAGAACAGAGCAAGTCAATTGCCAGAAACTTGGTATTTTTCCAATTTCAATTGATTATTTGTATTTTCCGCGCAAGAAATATTAAATAAAGCAAGCATTTGCAGAAGGTAATTTGGGCTGCTTGGTATAAAGTCATATTCAAACAGATAAAAAAAGATGAAAAGATATTTGGACATACAAATGTTTTGTAATACAAGGGATGTTACATAGATTATTATGTTTGGTGGATTTTTTCACGTGGTAACGTGGAAACGTTACCACGTTTGGTGGTAACGTTTGGTGGATTCAGTAGTGCAACTGAGCAAAAACATTCCCAAAAACTTGATATTTGAACTTTAATGATCTAGTTTGAAGTTAAAAAAAATAAATGTAAAAAAAAATTACTTGTGCAATTTTTTTTGTGTGTTTTTTGTTGTTAATTGTGCAATGTGACATATTTCTGTGAATATAAGCAGAAAGTGCATAAAAGGAAGCGAAAAACCCCCTCCTATAAGAAGCAAATTGGCCTTAAGGGTTGTTTAAAGATCTTACCCATTTAAACCTGAATTCAATTTCAGTAATATTGAAATACTAAAGTAAAAACCAAATTTTGGTTATTTAGCTTTTCGATTAGACACGTAAGTGGAGAAAAGTAGGGCTAGTAGTGTCACTCCCTAAAAATTTCACGGCTTTTATTAATTACACTCACAATGTCTCTTATCCTTACAGGCTACAGTCAGTCTATGGTGCTTTGTTCATCAAGCCGAAATTCGGAGAACGGCTTATTTTTTATATAATACCCGGTTTGAACCCCCCCCCCCCAAATTTCTGCCTTACTCGTACGAAAGTAACAAAAATACAAATGAACAAATTTTGATGCTTTTTATGAGGCTTTTAGTGGTTAGTGGTGTCACTCCCTCAAAATTGTATGACTTATATTAATTTCACTTACAATGTTCTGTAAGGAGTTGGAAAAGGAGTTGGCAAAAGGAAAAGGAGTTGGGGGGGGGGTGTATCCCAAAATGTATCAGATACATGGCTCTACTTTTAATGAAAATACTAACAATTTCATAATTAAACCTATGGGTAAATAAGATAAGCTGCAATAGAGTCCTTAATAGGGTCAGGTCAATGCAAAAATATTTCTTTAAAAAAATATTTTCTAATTTAAACCCCTCCCAAACGTCTTTTGTCTTAATTTAAGACTCAAAATTTTAATTGTACGACCAACATAACTTCAAATTTTTTCGGTCCTCCAAATTTTAGCTGCAATACTTTCTGAGTGGGGGGAGGGTAACTCTAACAAAAGCAAGGTTAGGACATTTATCTACCCGAAACTATTGAAAACTTCATAATCAAACCTGTTGGTATATAAGGTTAGTTGCAATAGAGTCCTCAACAGGGTCATGCCAAGGCGAAAATATTTCTTTTCTGAAAAATAACCTCCAAGGGGCATTCCGTTCTTGTGCACCCTGTTCTTTGGCGTATTGTTCACATTGTGATACGGCATCCATAACATGGTCACTCCCACTACCTAAAGATGAAACCTAAAAGAAGAAAAAAACATTTCGAGCACCAGACAGGAAAAAAGGGAGAGGCCAAGAGTTTTTTTTTTACCCAAAAAATACTAATTATATACCTTCAAATATTGTAAGGGTTATAACAACCTTCTCGCCCAGAAAATTTATCTAAACTAAAAAATTAATAGCATGTGTGTTTATAGCATCCCAAAAACCACACCCCAAAACTAGTGGTCTCCAAAACCAAAATATATTTACTTAAAAAAAAGGATTAATACATTAAAAACGAAACAGACCAAGTTCGATAATCAAGTGTTCATTAGCAACAAAAAAAAGGAGAAAACTACCATGGTTCCATTTTCTAATTTCACTATTACCACTACTGATGCTGACAACTCACTGCAGCAACAAGCCACCGGAGAACAACACAGCTACGCACGCTCCTCCTCCTCCGCACGCTCCTTTTACATCACAATTCTTATTTTACAACATAGTGAAATTTCTGTAGGAAAGCAACTAGTGTTAGGGGTTCAAAAAAAAAAAAAAAATCTGAGGACTTAGTTAGATTTTGCTACCATATCTTTTGCCAAAAAAATAATTAACTGCGTTGACCATGATTATAAAAGGGCAAAAACCCATTTTTATGCTAAATTTAGTATTTCTAGGCATGAATTTTGGCTAAGAGAATTGGCTCAGAATTTTAGAAATTAGCGAAAATGTACCAAGTAAGAATCGTCTAATTTTCCAGAATAATAACTTTTCTGTCAAATTGAACTAAAATTAATTAAGCCTAAACTAAATTTATAACTAGGTTAAAAATAAACTCACCAGATAAATTAAATCTGAGCAATTAAAGATTTTAAAAGATAAATACTTAAACACTTAATAAAATTAAATTCTTCTACTAAACTCTTATACTAAAAACTTCTTATACTAAAAATAAAATTAAATTAATATTAAATTCATTTAAATTCTTAAAAGATTTTTTATTTCATTAGTGGTTTTGAGTGATATTCTTCAAATTCACAATAACTCCAGGTTTTTGAATGAGGTGAAATCTGACTGCACCCTCACGGGAAAATCAGCCTTCCGACTAAAAAAGCCTAGGAAACCAAAATTTTACTGGAAGAAAGTACAAAATTTCTTAAAAGCCAGAAAAACATGAGTAAACCCGGGCAAAAACATTTCCAAACATTTACCTACTCCAGCCCCTCCCCTCAAAAAAAAAAGTTTACATTCTTAAATACCAGGGATCAACAATATACATCAACTATAATATTTTAAATTAAAAAAAAATTCAGTGTAACAAATTTAACAAGCTTAAGAAAGACAAGACACAAGTTCAGTGGAGATTATTGCTTGAAAAAGACATATTAAAGCCTGAATTACCAAGACCTTAACCCCATTTTTATTATCTTCTTTATTGATCTTTTAATCCTAAAAAAAAAGTACGAAAACTAGCCAGGTTAAGGATTCCTATATAGCCAACTTCAGAACTTAAAGAAAGGGCTAAGTTTGGGGGGTCTGTTTGATAAGGAGCATTTTAATCTTGAAGTCTCAGCTAAAATTTAAACTAAAAAACTGACTTTGAGGGTCGAATTAATAATTAACATATTTTATACTCACAAATTTACAGTTAAAAAGATAGTACAAAAAAAGATTCAATTTCAACAAATCACCTTATCAAAAAGAGCTATGTAGAGTGAAAATCCAAACTGATCCTTCAATCCGATTTTATCCGATAGTTGATTGCAAAGTTCTCTGGCTGTTGTTGCAGAGTCAGCTAATAATGTTTTTGTGTTTCCATCCATGAAGGTGATTGGCAACATTAGGGGCTTCTTCGATTTTGTGGCCTACCAAAAAGAGAAACTAAAATGATGAAAATGAACCAAAAATGATAATGAAGCATAATAATAAAATGAAGCAAATTTCTTACTCTCTATTTTTGCTATCACATATGAAATATGATTGCTTCTTCCTTTGAAACCTAAACTAAACTAGGACTAAATGTAATAAACTAAAAGGGTTTAAAACTAGACAAGTGTAAAGTTAGAACATTGTATACCTTCACAGTAAAGAAAACAACAAAATTTTCTGATAAAAAAAATTTCTTCTTAACTTTTGCTTTATATTTTTACATTTTATTTTCCTTTTCGTTTTGTTTTCTTTTTTTACACCATTTGCCCCATTGTTCTAGCAAAACTTTGTATTTTCCTGTTCACAATTATACAAATTTCAGTCTCAAAAGGTTATAAGTCTTTGAACCGAAAATATAGCCGCACAAACAAGCTTCACACTATACAATTTACCTTTTCTTTATTATTTAAGTTTTAAAAAATACATTCCATTTACAGTATCTTAAGTGTGTGGGTTTTTATTTAATTTTTTTTACGATGGAAATTAATCTTTTATATTTTTTTTTCAGAATTATTAAGTTGAACCTGTTGATATTGGTTGTTGCAGTCGTCTGTCTTCAGAGTTTTGCTTCCCCTTGGAAATCTAGTTGATAATTGTTTAATGCTGGATTGCTTTTTGAATTAGATTTAATTCAACTTTACCTCAATAAATTAATAATTAAATTTTGAGTTTACAATCTACTAATATAACTTAATTTTTAGAAAAACATTAAAATTTAAGTTTCAAAATTTACCTAAAAATTAAAAACCAGTTATCAACTAATAATTTAAATTAATTAATTTTATTTCGTTAATAAATTATTATTTTCATTTATTAATAATTAATTAACTTGATTAAATTAAATTTGAACTGCTTATATTACCTGCAGTTCCAGCCAACTGGGTGGCTGATTCCTAGTCCCGTTCGCCAGGGTTCTTCTTAGCCTTTCTTCACAATATGGGGCATAGCCAGGAGGTCCCTCACGGATAAATGACTTAAGATATTTATTGAAGTCTTCATCCGGAGCAAAACAACCAACACATAGAGATAAAAGTATCCAACCTCTGGCATGACTCGATTTTGAGGGGTTGTTTGATAACTGCTTACATATTTGACAATATATTTCGTTCCTAAGGAGAATAAATTACAGTAACTAATCATGTCTTTCAACTCTGAGTTCAAAAAATATCCTTAGGACCCCCCTAAAACATGAAGTGGACGAAAATTTAAACTTACAAATATGGCTCCTAAGAGTTCTTATTGACATATTCTAATCGGCCACATATCTAGGCCACATATCTTGTTCAAGGATAAAAAGCTTAATGTAGTCCTTGAATTCCAAGGTACCTGTTGAAATGGGAAACATACCTTGTACTTCTTGAATTCTGGAATTTTTGTACCTCTCATACCTCTTGAATTCTTGAATTCATACCTTTAGAATTTGGATTACCTCTTGAATTCTAGGCAAAATATCCTGGACGCAGAATAAAATAGATTTCTTTAATTTCGTACCTCTTAAATTTAATGTACCTCTTGAATTCTAGGCGAAATATTATGTGCGCAGGATAAAAGGGATTTTTCTTTCAGAATGCAGAGATTTTCTTATACCATTTTTTTTTCTTACCATAGAAACCATAGAAACAGATTAGCAAAACTAATTAGTTAAATGTTACAACGTGTTTCTTCCGTATAGATTCAAATATTAATAATTAATCCGTTGAATTTCAAAAACAGCTACACCATCAAAGGAAACGTACACCCTCTTAACTGTTTCGGTTTAGTTCCATATGTTTTAGTAGCTTATGTTCCCTGATGTTTCATCCACGTCTTTCTTTTTTAATTTGATCTCCGCTGCCAACAAAAACTACGTACCAAGGTTTTCAAACAGTTCGTGGTAACGAACTGTAGTAAGGAGCGATCCGGCTCAATAGTAACCAAAACTCTAAAAAATTGAATTTTGATATCAATAGCTACATCAAAAGAATCGCATTTTAATGCTGATTTTAAATATATAAGTTTCATCAAGTTTAGTCTTACCCATCAAAAGTTACGAGCCTGAGAAAATTTGCCTTATTTAGGAAAATAGGGGGAAACACCCCCTAAAAGTCGTAGGATCTTAACGAAAATGACACCATCAGATTCAGCGTATCAGAAAACCCTACTGTAGAAGTTTCAAGCTCCTATCTACAAAAATGTGGAATTTTGTATTTTTTGCCAGAAGACAAATCACGGGTGCGTGTTTATTTGTTTTTTTTTTTTTTTTTTTTTTTTTTTTTTTTTTCCAGGGGTCATCGTATCGACCAAGTGGTCCTAGAATGTCGCAAGAGGGCTCATTCTAACGGAAATGAAAAGTTCTAGTGCCCTTTTTAAGTGACCAAAAAAATTGGAGGGCACCTAGGCCCCCTCCCACGCTCATTTTTTCTCCAAAGTCAACAGATCAAAATTTTGAGATAGCCATTTTGTTCCGCATAGTCAAAAACCATAATAACTATGTCTTTGGGAATGACTTACTCCCCCAAAGTCCCTGGGGGTGGGGCTGCAACTTACAAACTTCGACCAGTGTTTACATATAATAATGGTTATTGGGAAGTGTACAGTCGGTTTCAGGGGATTTTTTTGGTTTTGGGGGTGGGGTTGAGGGGAGGGGGCTATGTGGGAGGATATTTCCATGGAGAAATGTGTCATGGGGAAAAGAAATTCAATGAAAAGGGCGCAGGATTTTCTAAAATTACTATAAAAAACAATGAAAAAGTAAACATGGAAAAAATTTTTTCATTTGAAAGTAAAGAGTAGCATTGAAACTTAAAACGAACAGAGATTATTACGCATGTGAGGGGTTCTAAAAATACTTTAGCATAAAGAGCGAGGCATTTAGGAGGAGATAAATACCTCGCTCTTTATGCTATAGTATTTTTATTAATTTCAACTATTCATTCTACGGCCTTTCTGATTCAGGGGTCATTCTTAAAGAATTGGGACAAAACTTGCGATTTAGTGTAAAGAACGAGGTATTAACGAGGGTACAAACCCTCTCATATACATAATAAAAATTAAAGAATATAAAAGTTTGTTACGTAAGATAATTCTTAAGTTACGTATTTATTTTACTAATAGAAAAATTCGTTAAAAATTAAAATTTATAGTTGCCTTTTTATGTAACCGAAAAATTGCATGGCAACTAGGCCTCCTTTCCCATCCCTTATTTCTCAAAATCGTCTGATCAAAACTAAGAGAAAGCCATTTAGCCAAAAAAGGAATTAATATGCAAATTTCATTTTAATAATTTATGTGTGGAGAGCCAAAATCAAACATGCATTAATTCAAAAACGTTCAGAAATTACATAAAAAAAAACTAGTTTTTTTTAACTGAAAGTAAGGAGCGACATTAAAACTTAAAACGAACAGAAATTACTCCGTATATGAAATGGGTTGTCCCCTCCGCAATCCCTCGCTCTTTACGCTAAAGTTTGACTCTTTGCCACAATTCTGCTTTTTAATACAATTAAAAGCTTTAGCGTAAAGAGCGAGGGATTGCGGAGGGGACAACCCATTTCATATACGGAGTAATTTCGGTTCGTTTTAAGTTTTAATGTCGCTCCTTACTTTCAGTTAAAAAAAACTAGTTTTTTTTTATGTAATTTCATTAAAGATTGGATGGCAAATTTTCCTAATTTTATAAATATTAATTCTTATAATTTTATAAGTTCTATATAAATTCGATATTACATACAATATATATTATATAATAACATATATAATACAACATATTACACATAATATAATATATAATATATAAATATAATATATATAATAATAGCACAATATAATGCATAATATAATATAATATATTTAATATAAGTTCTATATTAGAAATTTTATAAAGTTTCCACTTCACCTATTCAAACAGCCAGATGTCATTTTCGGATTCCTTGGTACCTCAAAAGTCTCTAGATTTCAGAGAGCTAAGGTATACTCGAAAACCGGAGTATTGAAAAAATAAGAAGTAAGAAATAACGTAGAAAAATCTCTTCAAGCACCAACAAGAGCACTTATATGCATAAAAATGGACAAGATCTTCATTATCCTACGTAATAGGATTGAAAAAGAACCATTGAACAAGAACCATTGAACAAGAATTGGATTGAACAAGAACCACTCCCCAGATTGCAGAACATGTAGAATTCATGACAGCACTATCTATATTTATTCCAGTACCTGTTAAGCTGTGGCTTCTGAAGAACTCGAGAGCTCAAAAATCATCTCATTATTTCTAAATATATTCTTTGATTTTTTATGTTCTTTAATGTTAGACTTACGTTTAAGAAAACATTTTTTCAAACTAAAAAAAGCTACATTTTTTGTTTAATCTGCTTTTACTTTTTTTTTTACTTAGTTCTCATCATTAAAGAAGATTTTTCCTTAAACGAATTATGCCTCCTATTAATATTCACCGAAGTAGAGAGAAACCAACCAAAAATGTTTTTAATACTTTGTATGCTTGAAAATTTTCCTTGTTAAAAAAAAAAAAATGGGCAAAAAATTTCAGATCCACCGCAGTCAAACAGCTTACGCGTTTTAGTGTTAGGGCACGTATAATCAAAAATGAAACATGCAAACGAAGAAACACATTTCTGCAGTCGGTTATTTCTGAGAGGTTTCAGTGAAATTGCCACGTTTCTTTGAGCGAAGACTATGTATATTCCCGCCACTATTGCAGTTATGTGGCTACCCCCTTCCATTGCAAGCACTACCATAGGGGGTGGTCGCTCTTAGAGGTAAATTTAAGCCCTATTAAGAGTTCTTTCGGCGAAGTGGCTGGCCCACCCCTAGCAACCAATTCCAGAGGGGGTGGGTTGTAATTAGAGGAACATTAAGCAATATGATAAGGTATATCTGAGAAGTCTTAATAAAAAAACCTCGTTTCTGTTGATCTATTGGATGAGCCCGCCTGTTACATTCCATTAATTTAACTGATGATACTAGCAAAATCATATTTTAAAAAATGAAACATGCAAACGAAGAAAAAAAGACAAGTTTTATGCATTCAGTTATTCCCGAGAGGTTTTAAAGAAAATGGCACGTTTCTTTGAACAAAGGCTACACATATTACAGGCCATTTTCCCAAATAAAGTGAAAATGATAGAGAAAACTGAAAAATGAGCCATATAGCAATAGAAAAGGTAAAGATGTACTAAAGATAGCTGACCGGGTTTCTATGAATGCTTGAATTATGCAGATTTCTTTTCTTTTCATGCTGTGGGTTTGTATCTGTGTTTGCGTTGCTGCACTGGTGAATTCTTTTCTTTTTCAATATAAAAATATTAAATATAAATATAAAATATTATATTAATATATTTTATATATTTTAATATGCTTAACATATTTAATATATATTTAATCTATTTTATTAATAATATTTTTTATGTTTGATATATTTTAATACAATATAAAAATATAAACTATTAAAAATAAAAGTATCAATATTAATAATAAAATATATCATGGTTACTAACACCTTAAAACGACCTAACAAATTAACCCTCAAGGAAAGACCACTAAAAGTTGTATTCAATTCATATACTTTAAGTATTCTTTTCTTCATCGTAAAGTCAAATGAGAGGAAGGTATGAAAATATTTCGAAAATCACGTTTTTTTAACAATAAAAAAAACACACAGACAAAATTATTTACCTTAATTCAGCCCTTAAAATTCCATGTCCGATAATAAAATGTAGTTTTTCTAAATTCGAAGTTGGGCGTGATTCCAACCATGATGCATATGACTCCGTTGTGTATTCGTCTTCTTCAAGCTTCTTTCTAACATCTTCTCCTAATTTGTTCTTCTTCTTCAGGGTTAATGACACTAATTTGTTCCTAACTGATTTTGGGCCGTTACTGATGTTTTGCTGCAAACGATTGTTCAGTGGGTCACTATCTTTGAAAAAACCCTAAAAATGGTAATATAAAACAAATTACTAAATTAAAGAATTTAAACTCCACTTATAAGGCATCTTTATTATTTTTAAAATAAATTAAATAAACAAACAAGTTTTTTCAATTGAAAGTAAGGAGCAACATTAAAAATTAGAATGAACAGAAACTGTTTCGTATATGAGGGAAACTGCTCCCTCCTCAATACCTCGCTCTTCACGCTAAAGTTTTTTAATATTTTAAAAAATGCCTCTTATTCTAATTAAACGGCCCTTGTGCTTAAGGAGTTGTTCTTAAAGAACTGGGATGAAAATTCAAACTTCACGATAAAGAGCAAAGTAGATTGAGATATCGCTTGTAACGAACCGTAAGTAAGGAGTAATGTGGCTCAATAGTAACGGAAACTCTAAAAAACGAAATTTGATGTCAATAGATATATTAAAAGAGTAGGCTTATTATGTTGGTTTCAAATGTATAAGATCAATTAAGGTTAGTGTTACGCATTAAAAGCTACGAGCCTTACAAAAGTTGCCTGGTTTTCGAAAAGGGGCGAACCATTACCTAAAAGTCAAGTAATCTTAAAGAAAATCACACCATCAGGTTCAGCATATCCGAGAACCCTGATGTAGACGTTTCATACTTCCATCAGCAAAACTGTGAAACTTGGTAGTTTTTTGCCGGAAGAAAGATCACGGATTTATGTTTATTTTTTTATTTTTTTTCCCGGAGGTGATCGCATTGAACCAATAGTCCTAGAATATCGACAAAGAGCTCATGCGAACGGAAATTAAAAGTTCTAGTGCCCTTTTTAAGTGACCAAAATGATTGGAGGGGAGCTTATCCCCTTCCCACCACCTTTTTCCTAAAATTAATCTGATCAAAATCCTGAGATAGCCATTTTGTGCAGGATAGTTGAAAAACCCTGTAATTATGTCTTTGAGGGTAACTTAATCCCCCACAATCCCTTGGGAAATGTTTGTAAGTCAGGAAATGTGTCCCTTGTTTACGTATAGTATTTGTAATTGCGAAGTAAACGTATATTTTTCGGGGGAGGGGGGATTATCTGAGGGGGATTTCAACGTGGATAATTTTCCGTAGGGAGGGAAGTTCCCGGGGGGGGGGGTGAACTCCCCCCCCCATTTGGAGGTATTAAGGGGATTTTTCCAGGGGAAATATTTACCGGGTTGCAATTGTCTAGAGTATCTTTCCGTAAAATATTACATGTTTTATCGGTTATTGGGAAGCATACATATATATTTTTCGAGGGAAGTATTTAGGGTTTGGGAGCGGTTATTTTTTACGGGTAGATTTTTATATTGGAAGGGTTGTTTCTGGAGGTGAACTTTCCAGAGGAAATTCTACACGCGAGAAAAATTTGCTAAAATGAATATGCAACTTCCTTTTTAATTTTTCATGTAGAGTGAGCCAAATTCGCACCTGCATTAGTTGAAAAACATTCAGAAATTAAAATAAGAAAAACAAGTTTTTTTAACTGCAAGTAAGGAGCGACATTAAACTTGAAACGAAAAAAATTATTCCATACATAAAAGAAGCGGTCCCCTCCTCAACACCTAACTCTTACGCTAAAGTTTGACTCAATGTAACAACTTTGGCGTAAGCGCGACGCTTTGAAGAAGGGATAGCACCTTTCATACCCGGAATAATTTCTATTCATTTTAAGTTTTCCTTACTTTCCTTACTTTCAGTTAAGAAAACTGTTATTTTTTTATTTAACTTCTAAAAAAGTTATGGTCCTACAGTAATAAGTTTTGCTAAATCTTATCTTACGCACTTCACTTTTAAGTTGAATTTATCCCTACTTGAGCTCGATAAACATTCTGAGTTTATTAAGTCTAACAAGTGCAGAGGCACCAATTGGGAGGAAGGATTATCCCTCCTGAGGTCTAAAAACTTTTAGGTATTTCCATTTAGAAAAATTGAAAGGAAAAACATTTTTAGCCCCCCTGCAAGATTTTGAAATTATGTTGTTGTTTTTTGTATATTCACTACAACAAAATTGAAGAAAAATCCTTGCCATACCCTTTAAATAGAATATTACTAAAACTTAATTTAATAATAGAATTGATTAGTTTATCAAGCAAAAATTAGTATAATTCTATTGCAAAAGCAAAAACGAAAATTTGAAAACGTAAATATAAAATGAACCATTTAAAATGGAATGAGTTAACTTAGTCAGTGGGGGAGGGGTAATATTCAGGAGGGAGGGAGGGTAGTAAAGAAATAAAAGAGCATCCTGAAGAAATGAAATCCATACTAGAAAAATTGAAGACACATCACGTGCAGTAAAATCTCTATGCTGATTGGTGAACATATCTGTCCCTATCACTCTATGGATTCTACTCCCTGGATCCAATGGAAACTCCAGAGCTACCTTTAGTCTTGCATTCTATTGAGCAAAAATTAAGATATCTCTATCGCAAAATCCAAAAATTAAAATTTTGCAACGTCAATAAAATTTAAAAATAAGAACTGGAGGGAGTAAACCCAGTGAATAGAGGGAGGGATCACATTCATGAGAGAGAGACGGTATAATGAAACAGAAAGGAAAATGATGACACTTTTTGACAAAATGTTGACAAACGGGTCACAGTAAATACTTTTGGTTGACTGATGAAAGCTTCTTTTCTATATATTCTATAGAATCCATTGATAATAGTCCCTAGATTTATGCCAACTGAAATTGGTGAGCTATTCTGAGTCTTAAATTGGATCGAACAACAACTATTATAGATTTATTGCAGAAGGAAAATCGAAAGCTCTGAAAAGTGACTATACATGAAAATCTAAGAATTGAAGGGAGTCAACCTGGTAAGTGGTGAAGGGGGAGTTGAATTCATGGCAGGATAGAATTCATGGGGGAGGGATAGTAAGAGTAAAAACATGAATACGGTTGAAGAAACTAAATCGAAACTAGACCGAATGCAAACTCGTCACATGTTGCTTAAGTTATAGAAGGATTAGTGAAAGCTACTACTCCCTCCCTCCCGTTACTCTACTGATTCCAGCCGCTGGCTTAGTGCCACCTGAAAGTCGTGAGTTGTTCCAAATATTATATTTTAATGAGACAACAATATTATGGTTATACCACAGAAACAAAACTAAAATTTTCAAACGTAAATATAAATTAACTACAAGAACTGGAGGAGTTCACTTAGTAGAAGAAGGTATGATATTGTTTATGAGGGAGGGATGGTGTAATGAAATGAAACCCTACTACTAACGCTACAAACTCGCCATGACCTGTAGATGCTTTGAAGCGTGATTCATATCATTCCACTGACTAGTGATTCCTTACCAGAACTACTTAAATAATCAGCAATACTAGAACATCTGACGACCAGACTATCCGACTTTACAACTTCACCAGCATGGACTTGACACCATAAACAACTCAACACAGCAACATCAACTCTGTGAAAGTCATTCCTAAATAATTAGCCGAATAGGACTCAATATTGGAAACGCAAAAACGTTCTTAGAAAACGTTCTTAGAGATTGCTTAGAAAATACTACTCAGAAAGGCTTCGTTTGGTACATGTATATCTATATGAAATCATCTCCTTGGGGGGACTATTCCACCAAAACCTTAAGCAAAGATTCAGATGCTTGAAATTCAGTGATTTAACTAGATAAAGGACAATTGTCATTTTGAGCCCTCCTGGTGTGTCTAGTGTTTTACCATATTTTGAGAACTGGAATTCAGAACAGCATCGTTTTAGAATTGTAAAAAAAAAAATTGAACGAGAGAAAAAAACTCACATTATCTTCACTATTGCCAACCACATTTTGAAACTCTTTGGTTTTTGAAAAATTTCGCCCCAAAGTAGCAGAAACCTTCGTCATCACAGATGTTGTATCCCTTTCCATTGTATGATATTTGGGCTCTGGCAGATCCCCCATGAAACGGAGAATTGTAATCCACAGGGCAAGGGCCGCCTGAAAAACAAATAAACATGCATTTTCGAAACAGATAATTGCGTTTCTACACAAGGGGTGGGGAAAGTACCTTCTAAGGAGTATCTGAAGGCCCATCCACCCATGACAATAACACAACAATAAAATACGCATAAGAAATCGGAAACACCTCCGGAACCCCTTTTTTCAGGATACCCTTCTTCTTCCATAAAGAAGAAATTGTTCAAATAATGTAATTGCCAATATGACTTGAAATATTTTTGATAAAAATAAAGTTTGCGTCCATAGCATTTGTATCAAAACGTGGAACATTTAGGATTATAGTTACTTCGGTTTAGCTTTAATCATTTGATTGACTCTTAGATTTAAATTGTCTCCAGGATATTTCTTAAAAGTAAGGATTACCAAATTCCAACTAGAATTAACCCAAGCAGAAGACAAAGAACCTTCTCTACCATCAAATACTAAGAAAATTTTGGAATCTAATTTCATGAAGTTCGTTTAAAAGCACAAATTTAGAACATTTTACAAGCTAAAAAAATTTAAATTAATAAAATTTTGTCTTTATGGATCCTGTAAAAAAAAAAAAATTAAGTAGTCACATATGCAATTGCACATTCAGGACGATCTTAAGAGCATATCAGTATGAACTTAGTCAAATTTGTCTCAGAAAATTATGAAGTATTCGAAAATCGATTTGTTTCCGAGTCAAATTCAAGAGTTTTTATTATCCATAAGTGCACAGTAACAACGCCATAAAAATAACAAAAAAGACATTTCTTCCACAGGGCGCCATGGCCCAAAAAACAGGGATAAATAAAACATTTAAGAAAATAATCAACATAAAAGGTAAAACAGCAGCCCTGACGCCATTTACCCCTTAATCTCAAATCAGGCGAAAAGGAATTTCGCAGAAAAAAAAACAAATAAAAATAAGAAAAGTGACACCCACGGCCGTATCTAGGATTTTCTTCGGGGGGAGAGGGTGGACAAAAAAAACATTAAAAGCAGTATCAAAAATTGTTTATATTCATTTTGTTACGTTTTTCCAAATCGGACAAATATTTCGGGTGGGGGGAGGGGGGATTCTAAATCATTGACCCCCCCCCCCCCCTTGTATACAGCCTTGCCACACTCTTGCAACCAACTTGAAATGCAAAGTCCATTTAAAAGTCTCATTTGTTTGATTTTCGATTATTCTAATGTCTTATTCTTTTGTAAATATTTATTTGTCTTTCTTCAATTTTATTACTCAGCTTATTACTTATTACTATTTGCTTACCGCTTTTATTGTTACAGCATGCAATTTCAGTGGGAAATACAGTTCATTGTTTCATTCCATTTTATAAATGACTCCCTTTCATCTAAAAAGCCATTGACTTAAGCTTAATCTAGGCCAGGGGTTCCCAAAAATTCTCCCCTAGGGCAGCCCTGTGAATTTTATAATATCACCAGTGTCACTGATACTACAACCTCTTTTAAATACTTTTTGCGAATTGTGACTAGGTTTACCTTCTTGGAACTGTGACTCAGTGATCAGGTACCATTACAAGATATATGATCAAACAGTTCATGGTAACGAACTGTAAGTAAGGAGCGACCCGGTTCAATAGTAGCCGAGACTCTAAAAAACAGAATTTTGATACCAATAGATATACCAAAAGAACTGGAGTTTTACGTTGATTTCAAATATATAAGTTTCATTAAGTTTAATCTTACCCATCAAAGGTTACGAGCCTGAGAAAATTTCCCTAATTTTTGAAACTGATAAGGGGGAAACAGCCCCTAAAACTAATAGAATCTTAATAAAAATAATATCATCAGATTCAGCGTATCAAAGAACCCTACTGTAGAGGTTTCAAGCTCCTATCTGAAAAAATGTAGAATTTTGCATTTTTGTCAGAAGAACGATCAAGGATGCGTATTTATTTGTTTTTATTTATTTTATTTTTTTCCCTCCGGGATGATCGTATCGACCCAGTGGTCCTAGAATATCGTGAGAGGGCTCATGCGAACGGAAAGGGCAACTAGGCCCCCTCCCATGCCCCTTTCTTTATTGAAGTCGTCCGATCAAAATTTTGAGATATGCATTTTGTTCAACATAGTTGAAAAGCTGAATAACTATGCCTTTGGGGATATCATGATCCTTCCACAGCACCTAGGGTAAGGTATTTAAGTTACAAATTTTCCCATTGTTTATTTATAGTATTTGTTATTGGGAAGTATGCATGTATTTCGGGAGAGGGGGTAGAATTTTCTGCTGGTGGGATTTTCCACGGGGATGATTTTCCCAGGAGGTTATTTTTTCAGGGAAAATTTTACACTGGGGGAATTTGCCTGAATTCCTATATGAAATTCTTCTTATATCTAGCTGTCTCATTTCCAACTCAATTTTACGCGCGGAGATGTTAAGGGTAATTGTCCTGGGTAAATGTTCACCCGGATTGAATTGTCTAGAGAATAAATACTTGAGGAGGAGGGATTTTCCGTGTAGGAGTACCCAGATTTCCTGGAATTATTTAAATACAATCAGAAATTAAATATTGAAAACAATTTTTTTCAGCTGAAAGTAAGGAGCAGCATTAAAACTTAAAACGAACAGAAAATATTACGTATATGAGGGAGTTACTCCTCCAAACTACCTCGCTCTTTTCGCTAAACTTTGAGTTCTGTCCCAATTCTTTAAGAACGACTACTGAAATACTATGCTCGTTTAATTAGAACAATAATAAGCTTTTCGTAAAAGTAATAAAAAACTTTAGCGTAAAGAGCGAGGTGGTTTGGACGAGTAATCCCCTCATATACGTAATAATTTCTGTTCAATTTGAGTTTTAATGTTGATCCTTACTTTCAGCTGAAAAAACTTGTTTTTTTTGTTTGTTTTTTTATTTAATCTGTACAAAAACGAACTGAGAGATTCGCAAAAGTTTAAAAGGAACACATCGAGCTCTAGAATAGCTAGAATTGAAATTTCAGTTGTAAATATTTGCATCAAATAGTTCATTGTAATGAACTGTAAGTAAGGAGCGACCCGGCTCAATAATTGCCAAAACTCTGAAAAATGGAATTTTGATACCCATCTTAAAAACGTTGCCCTAAATTTTTTTGGAGGCACCCTCTTTTTTATTGCGCCCTTTCCTGATTACTGATCCTGCGACCTCTTTTAAATTTTTGTGCTTCAAATTTTTGAAGTAATACTTAAAGTATACATTAGGTATACATATACATCTTAAAAACATTGCCCTCAATTTTTTTTTATAAAATAAATTAGGTATACATACACATTCTAAAAACATTGCCCTTAAAATTTTCTTTTTATACTTCCCAGATGTATGTGCAACTCTGAATCACCCCCAATCCACCTGGCAAGCGCTAATCAATAGCTTCATCTTTCTATCATCGATTTTCAATTGCAGCATCGTTCTTCTTCTATAGTGTTCTATAGTCTATAGTGTTCTATAGTCTATAATGTTCTAATTATCTCTAATTTTCTCAACGCATTCAAGCATTACAAATTATCAAAATATCAAGGACATCAAACGAAAGTCTAAACAACATAAAACTTAAAAGGAAGCACAAGCATAACAATTATTTTTCAAATTATAGTTAATTATTAATTTTTTTTTTTTTACTGAAGCTGGGGGGCGACATTGAACCTCGGGGCGAACAAGCATTGTTTTGTACATGAAGAAGTTGACCCCCACCCATGTAGGTATGTATGTATATGTATGCGCATATAGTATATGAGTAGATATATATATATATATATATATATATATATATATATATATATATATATATATATATATATATATATATATATATATATATATATATATGATTCATGAGTCTACTGCTCAGTAGGGGCCTCCCCCAGGCCACTCAGCGTATTCAACGTTAAATATATGGCAACGCCCTACCGATATGAGGGTACCTCAGCAGGAGGCACGGACCAAGACACGGACGAAACACCATCGTGGAAGGATCCTCTATAGAAGGACAACTGCGGCAGGGTACAAGATCTAAGTCTATGAACAACGGCTTCTGCAAATGACTGCCTTGACCCTTTCGGGGTACCTACAAGACTGGGGATCTTGCGGTCAACTCTATTCCCAATTAAGGAGTGGTGCCCCTCGAGGAAATTATAACCTAGTAAACCACAGAGCATTCGTGCTGGATTCTGATTGATGGATTAATTCTTCTTGGCTTGGTCTGTTCCGGTAGCATTTTCCGAGCTGAAGAACCTCTTTCTATCCAATTTATCTACTATGAGTGGCCTCCCCGTTGTAGCATAATATTTTGTAGGAATGAATATATAATGAGTCACGAGTAATAGCCTTGAGACTGTCTGTGCAGGATCTCGACTCTTGTAAATAGAAGAGCATCGCCAAGTGCTGAAAACCATGTTTTGACCAAAGTGGGCCCAGGATTGCACAAAGCCTCCGTTCATACTGAAAGTCCCAGGAACTTCTTGTTGTCCGGTTCTAAGCCGGCTTAAGCGCTTCGATGTAGAAATGAGAAGAAATGTTAGTCCCTGTCCCTGTTCTGGTATCCGGGACCATTGCTTTTTCTGAGGCCAAAATAATTTCAATGATTTAAAGAACATGAAATTGGAATTTGGTATGTTACTACGTTAAAAAATAACTATCGTATCGGCATTTTGACTGACGAATTCAGACGATCCGAACTGGACTTATTAGGAGTATCAGAAACTCATATCTCAGGGATAGGAAGCATTAAATTAGGTAATGGAATTTGTTCACTCAGGCAGGAAGGATGGGGTACATAGACAGGGAGTGGGGCTCATGATAAATAAGGAATCTGCTAAGTCTTGTTTAGACTGGGAAGGTATTAGTAATAGAATACTAATCACTCGTTTTATGATGAAAATTTCAGGGTAGCAGTTATAGCAGGCTGATTTTAACACCCGGTAGATGTTAACCTGGCCTAGCTAAATTTGACGTAGGAATTGAAAACAGCAATGGCTGTAGACTGTTGCAATTTTGTCGGTATAACAATCTAGTTATAACAAATACGGTATTTAGTCATAAAATAGCCCATAAGCTAACATGGTATTCAGTTGATGATAAGACAGCAAACCTTATTGATTATGTTATTGTAAACCGAAGACTGACAGGATCAAGACAAGATACTAGGGTACATAGGAGTGCTGTTATTGATGTTAAAAGTAAAAATCACTATCTGGTTGTGTCTAGGGTTAATTTCAAGTTGAAATTTTGGAAGGGTAACTACCTCCTGGCAAGTCTCTAAGATGAGACTTTCTAGAAACTTTCTAAGTGCACTTGAATACTAAACTGTAGGGTTCAAAATTTTACAATGTGGAAGATGAATAGAATAATTTTAGGAAAACAATTTGTGAAGCTTCTGATGGGGTCTTAGGGAAATAAAGTTAGGACTGCAGCTAGGAATATTAGTGAAAAAGCTTTATGTTTAATAGAGAGGAGAAAGGGCTTGTACAAGAATTATTTGAGTGATAGATCATATGAAAACAAAAGGAACCTAAAGAAAGTGGAGAAAGCATTAAAGTATGAACTAAGGAGATGTGAAGTGAAGGCCATGGATAAAATTGCCGAGGATCTGGAAGATGTAGCTAGAAGGCATAATAGTAATATTGTACTGACATGTCAACAAATCGAGAGGGAGTAGTCAATCTAGATTTGTCCCAGTTAAAGTTAGGAACGGGGCCACAATTAATAAAATGGAAAGAGTTAACAAGAGATGGGCTGACCATTTTAGAATATTCTAACCCAAGATAGAGTTGCAAGAAAAGATATGGAGGAAAATAAAAAAGTTCGTGATAGCTTGGATGTGAAGGAAAATTTGTTTTGTGAGGAAGAATTAACAACAGTACTAAAAGGATTAAAAATAATACGGCTCCAGGTACTGATAGTGTAGTAAATGAGTTTAGTAAATTTTGCGGATCTAAGGTTAGAAATAAGTTATTGAAGTTATTATAAATATGATTTTCGAGAAAGGGGAAGTACTTCGAGATTTTAGGAAAAGCTTAAGTAAAACACTCTACGGGAAACGTCATCAGAGCGAATGTGTAATTATCGAGGCATTAGTCTGGTTTCTGTAGGTAGCAAATTACTTAGTAATATGATGCTTTTTAGATTGAGAGATGCTGTAGACAAAGTTTTAAGAGTGGTTTTAAGAGTGGTACACAGTGGTTTTACAAAAGGTAGAGGATGTGTTGACCTTATTTTCACTCTTAGGTTAATAATTGAGAAGTGCTTGAGTTATCAAACACCTTTGGTCCTCAGTTTTATAGATTATGAGCAAGTGTTCGATTCTGTTGAAGTGTTGAAGTGTTCGATTTGATTGATTGAAGAGCTTTAGCAATGGTTTTATCCTTGTATGGTATACCAGAAAAATACATTAAAGTGATCAGTGCTATGTACGAGAATAACACTGCTGCGGTTAAGGTAGGAAATGAGGTTAGCAGCTGGTTTTGTATTAAATCAGGAGTTAAGAAGGGATGTGTTCTATCCGCTTTTGTTTTTATCATTTTGATTGATTTTGTTTTAAGACCCACAGAAAAGGCAATGGGAGACCACGGAATCAAATGGGGAATAAAAACTCTCCTGGACTTAAATGCTGATGATTTAAGCATCCTAGATCAAAGTGTGAGCAAAATGAATGAGCTTTTAGATGTTTTGCGAGTTCAGGGTACTAAAACAGGTTTGGAAATAAATGTTAAGAAGACTAAGTCACTAAGGCTAGGAATAAGTGAAGATGAAAAAGTTATGTGGGTAACAAAAAGATTGATCAGGTGGATAGCTTCACTTTTCTTTGTAGCATTATTAGTAAAAAAGGTATTAGTAAAAAAGATGTTTTTTTTTCGTAGTTAAAAAAAAAGTTTGGAGGAATAGGAAGATAAGTCTGCAAACCCAGATTAGAATATTGGAAGCTACAGTGATGACAGTGGTCAAATATAACTCTGAAGTATGGGTGCTCCGAAAAGCAGATGAAGATTTGATAGATGTTTTCCAGAGAAATTCCCTACGGATTGTTCTAGTTACCCGGCTGACTGACCGTATTTCAAACAATAGGCTGTACAAAAAGTGTGGTTCAACCCAGCTTTCTAGGGCTATATTAAAAGAAACGTTGAGGTGGTTAGGGCACGTTCTTCGGATGAAGGATGACAGATTGCCAACGATTGTCCTCTTTGGTCAACCGTCTAGGGCTAAACGGAAAGCAGGTCGTCCGTGGCTGGTGTGGGAGGATATCATAAAGAAAGATTTAAAGAAAATTGTAACTGTCTGGGAGGGTGTAAAAAGGGAGGCTTTGAATAGACTGGGATGGAGAAGGAGCGTACGTAGCTGTATTGGACCCAGGCGGCTTGGTGCTACGGTGAGTTGTTAGTAGTAGTAGCAGATTATTTTTGAGTAATAGTCATATATATTTACTTAATAATTATGCACTTTATTTACTCCTTTATTAATGATACTTAATTATACTTAATTATAAAATAATTAACTTATTTAATTAACAAAATAAGTAAAAGTATAAATTTAAAGTATAAAAGGACGAAGCTAAAGTCTTTTAATGCCTTAAAACTATGGTTTCCTAAGTTGGTTTTTTAATGGTTAAAAAATATGCATATTTTTGTAAGCATCAACGTGTTTAACCGAAAAAAAAAATATAGATAAAATTAATTCGTTAAATTTGACAACACTTTTCGTCTGCAAAAAATTACAATTGACAATCTACTAATTCTTAAATACATCTACATCTTTAAAGGAATGTTACACTTTCTTCCGCTCTTTGGTGTTATTAAGCTAATTTCAATTAAGCTAATTGGCTTAAAATTACATTTTAGCCAATTTTAGCCAATTCTTGTTGATTTTTCACCCAGGTTTCTAATTTCTCAGTTTTATTTGGTAATAAAATTGGGTATTAAAAACCACTTATAACCACTTACAAAACCACTTACAAAAAAAACACAAAACCACTTACAAAAAAAAACCACTTATAAATGATATTTCTTTGGTTTTCGACTTCCCCATCTCCTTAATTTTGAAGGGAAATTAATTTGTAAATGTCATTGAGCAATATTATTAGCTGAGCTAGGCCTTTTGATAATAAACAAAACTAATATAAAATAAAGAACTTAATAAAAAAAACTAAATAAAAATAAATAAATATAATATAAAATTACTTACTAGCTGGTCCCCTTGGGTTTGGAGAGGGAGTAGACTCTGTTTTAACGTTTTCCTAGTATACTGATGAGAAACATTTCCTTGGAAATACGTGGTTGCAAATTTTTGAAATTTATACTCGCTTAAATCTTCATCGTCTCGAAGCGGTGGGGGAATCAATCCAATAATTTCACCGTCGTCTCCCTTTGGTAGGTCCTAAGAAAAAAAAATTGACAAAATAATAAGTACAAAAGGACTAGAAAGTGGCGATAGAATCTTTATTTTGTGATTCACTTTATTTATAGTCACTTTCATTTTTAAATATTTAGACACTATGAAAGATAGATTTTTGCTTCTAAAAATTCTAAAATTTTCTTCTATAAGAAAAAGAAGAAAACAATCTTGCTTCTAAATGAGGTTTTCGCTTCTTTAGTAATCCCAACTCATCTTCTAGGCACCGTACATAAAAACATCGTAATTCTTGTGTTCTACTTAATCAGTTTTTTCTCTTTCTTTCTTTCTAAACGTTCTTGTTTAGAAAGAGATTCACAAAAATCTCAAAAGTACAACCACAAAAGTGTGGTAAAATAAAAAAAAAGATATCGGCGGAGTAAAAGTACTGTAGTCATTCTAATACCCTCTACTTTAAGTAGGTTGTAAGGGAAATCGTTAATAAATTAAGTGTATTGTTTCTAGCCTTTTTTCTAACCCTCCAAAATCCCTAGTGAGAGCATGGGGGAAACTTTAGCGCTGGCGCAAAGGGCGACGTGCCTCTCCGCGATGACCTCTCGACAGCTGCAGACAGCTGTGGATCTCCCATTGCAGACAAAACACCAAACTCTACACTAGGACTAAAAGGATGAAGTGGGAGACATATGAAATAAGTACCGATAGGGGATAATAAGCGTAATGAACAACCTCTCATTTTAACCTCATTTTCCTCATTTCACTCAACCTCATTTCAATCTGTCGCCTATATCTCAATCCTGTTGTGAGTATTATTGATGTAATATTTCTTTCTCTCCCTGTTTCATAGCTCCCCACTGTGTCTGAGCGAGAACAATATGAATTAAAATGTTAAGAGTAGTTAAAATTGAACCTACCTTAAACACAGATGGAGGAACTGGAACACCATCTTGACTAGAATTATCCGGCAAGAAGTCGAACATGGCATCTACTAGCTTAGAATCATCTACCGGCTCATCTTGCCGTTTTTCGGCCTGTTTAATGGCCTTTTTCTTCTTTTCAACTTGTTTCTTATCGGCTATCATTGCGGCCATTCCGGCTTGTTCAATCTCCCTCAGTCTTTCCTGTAAAGATAAAAATAAAATAACCCGCCTAGTATTTTCAAATGGGTTAGGGTCGCAACTAGTTTTTTAATGTTTTCTTTTTCATTCTATAAATTCGTATGAACACAAGTGAAAACTACTTGAAAGTAAACTACATCCAAACCAAGGAGGGAGGGGGTAACACGTCAACCCCCTTCCACTAGATCTGTTACTGCCACTGAACAGACAAACAATACACCGCAGCGTGTTTCGTTTTTATTCTGCCTCCGATAACATACGACTGAAATGTTAGAAATGCCATCTCTAGAGACGCTCAAGATTTTAACCCTCAGGCATAGTCTAATGAAATCCACAGATATATCAGTACTAATTTTTTCCCTTAAATTCCCCTTGGTAATAATTTTCCGAAATGTTCCAGTTTTAGCATTTTTACCTCTAAGAACTCCAAAACTGTTGAATTTCGGCCAAAGATTTAGGTATACAAAGATGTAATGGTCATATCTTGTTCTTTAAAATTTCACGCCCATTGCCATTGGCTGAAATAATTCCATACCCCATCTAGCAACATTCGAGTGCCCCATGGTGCTATCTCATAATCTTTCTTTCATAGAAAACAACATGGATTTTTTTTTTAAATCCCAATACTACCATTTTCCGATAAGAAAAAGACAAATAATTTGGATAGGTCAAGGGTTTGGCAAATTCACTTAGGGCAGCTGGACACGAACAAGGAAAGAATATCAAAGCATCGGCAGTAAAACCCTGAAATGTCTTTGCCTTTCCAAAGCTAAATCCAAATTTTAAAGACCTTAGTTTAAATATCCAAGCCCAAGGATCTCATTGAGAAGTATTAAGTTTTCTCTTCAGAAGTGTTCAAGCCAAGTTTTTTAAAAATAACAAAACAAAATGAGTTGAATTATACGTTGAAATATGTTCTATTACGTTGAAATTACGTTAAAAATGTATCCAAGTTAGGTTTAATATTGTTTTCAATGTTCTGTTTCTTTTAATTTCTGTACGGACTACTCAACGATAAAAATCTTTTTAGGACTTAATTTCAGAAAAACATTTTATTTTATGAAGGACGTCACAAATAATTGGAATAGCAATAACAAATTTTGCTAAAGTACAAATGTGCAAAAACTTTTGCCGAATAAAACAAAATGAAATGGGAGATCCAGCCATTTTCTCCCTATGGTAAACATAGATACCAGTCAGTAACAATACATTGCCAGTAAAATATATACATATGCAGTGTATCTCCGACGGATCAAGTTGTTGAAATCGTAGCTGTATCATAGTAGTTGAAACTTTTACTACTTCTGGTTACAATTTAAATAAATAAAAAGAATGTACGTGCATCCAGGTTGTCAAAGAGGATGTTAGAATGTTTTGGGAATAATATTAAGTTTCATTTTTCAGGTCAACTTCAGAAGCTATAAAATTAAATTAAATAATACTATTTGTGTCAGGATTAAAATTTTTGAAAAAATTTCTCCAACATACAAACAGCAACCAATAATACAGATTCTTATAGAAAAAAATTGAGAAGATGTAAATATTGTTTTTGCCATGAAAAACATTATGTTTTTCTCTGAAAAACAAGTTTTTCAAAGAAAAGTAAAGAGCTCCATTAAGCCAAGAATGAGCAGAAATAAAGTCAAATAATCTCCCAAGCATAAAACTACCACAAATCATTATCAATAAATAAATGAAACCCAAAATGAACAGAAATTACAATAAACAGCCGAGTCAAACTCAATACGACCAAAAATTAACATGAGTAGGGCTGATAACCCCCATGACTTCTCAAGACCAAAGCATAATTTGCGCTTTACTGAAAAAACCAATGACCGTGGACTGTCAGTTTAATTGAGATATACCTGAACATATTCGTTAAAGTTTGATAATTAAAGTGATCATGGAAACTGATAACATTTAAAACATATTTTCTTTTCAGTAAAGCAAAAATTATGTTCTGGTTTTGGAAGGCATGGGGGTTACTTTTCTTTGAAAAAAATTTTTTGTGGAGAGTTTTTTTTTTAATTAATAAGAGAAAAAATGGCTTCCAGGGGTAATATGACACATGCCGTCCCAAGGACAAGGGTCCAAAATTATTCAAATAGCCTACATAAGACGAAGGTTAGAAAGATATACACGAATAGAAAGGTGTAAATAATATTTTAGAGGTAATAATTTGGTTTGAAAAAACTGTTTTCCTTTTTTAGCAATTGAGATGAACGAGCACTTGAGCAAGTCTCGACATTATTCATCTATCCAATCACCTAGGGCAAAACAGTATTTCCAATCCATTAGCGAAGTAATCATGTCCAGAATCAAGCAAAGTTATCATTAATAAATGTAACTCTTTGTACAGCAACAGGCGAAAGCAACTTAAATCTAATAAAATATTCCCCGAGTGAACACCTCACTTCAGGACTCCTCAGAGGAATACACACTTGTCAATGTGGGTTTCGGCGCGTTAAATTCCTGACCCTAGCAAGTCGACCGACCGAGCTCCCTTACCACAAGAAATTATGACAGCCCCTTCTATAGCGTCACCTGAGAAGTAAATAAAAAAATGATAGTCTGTCTCTGATCCCGGTGATAAACAATGGGCCCGCTCTTTCAATAATCCCGTTTAGTCAACAATGCATACGCTCTGCATAGAACCCCGCCTCTACATTAGTACGCACGCTCCGTCTTAGATTCGATTAGCCAACAGTGCCTACGCTCCATCTTTGACGCCCTTTTGCCCATAATGCCAAATTTTCATCAACAAGGGGGGTCCGATGATGACCCCCCTTTTGTCAACAGTGCAAAAATTCTGTCACCAAACCACTTTTCGCCGGAATAGCAGTAAGATTATCCTAGACAATTAGGAACAGAGTATATTTGGGGAAGCAAATTAGTCACCATGGTTAGGTGTTGGGAGATACTAACATCTCTACAAGAAGATAGACTATTAAAGGCAGCATACTAAGAGTATTTGAGCAATAAGAGAAAGGGCTCTTGGACCAGCCGAGTAAAATATATTCTAGAAATTTGTGAAGACACTAGGCAGTAAGATAAAGGGAGGTAATTAGGGCTGGAACGGTGGGGTGTATTGAAATAGGTAAAGATTATTTTAAGAACCAGGAAACTAAGGAATGGATATGATATAGCAGTGTCCCCATCTTTCTCTCTCTCTGTAAGCTGGGATTGAGGAAACATGGGGGAAGGAGCTTTATTTAAAGGCAAAGCTTAATAAAAGAAACTAGAATGGATAATACTAACAAGGGGAACTTTAAATACTTGGTAACAAGAGAAAGTATCTCGGAAGGGTGAACTCAAAGGTATGTCCTTACTTTTACCCAATGTATAGAGATGGGGAGGATGACTTAATTCTTTGTTATAGTTCTTTAAGAAATGAAATATTCTCGGGGAGGAAATTTTCTGGGGTGGTATAAAAGAGAGGAATAATACATAGGTACCATTCTCTGTAATCTATTTATCATTTAATTTGGATTGAAGGGTGTGTTTCTGCTTATAGTCTTTATCTTGTTGTATTTCTGTATTAACCATGGCTCATAAAGGCTCTCAGTATTAACAGATATAATATCACATCAGATACTTCACAAATTCCTACTGTTCACAAGTGTTGCTGAGTATTATAGTTAACAAATATGAGGTTTATATAGCAGTAAAGCGTTTCAACTCCAAATACAAATTTTAGAACATAGGCTATTTTGGAACACAGAGTTCCAAAAAGTCGACCGTTGTGGTTGACAACCCGGAAAAGGTTAAGGTATGAACTTAAGGTAGGAGGTAGGTAGGTAGGTAGGTTAAGGTAGGAGTCCCCGGTTCAGGTTGTAGATAATATGTGATACAACTGTTTCCTAAACATAGAAATTTTTAGAATTTGACAAAAAGCGTCTGGTGTGCAGAGGGGGGGGGGGCGATTTTGGCCGAGATCCATTACCAAAAGCACTGCTGCCAAAATATACAGTATCCGCGTTTAAAAATAACGTTTAAAACAATTCTTCTGGAGAGTCAACCAAGAGGTGGTCAAAAACAGTTTCCACGTATAATTATGACTGCAGCCCCTTCCTTGAAAGTTTATCACTCCAAGCATGATAATTCCCTGAGTCAGCAAAAAGTAGCTAGTTTTAAACTCGAAAGTAGCCAAAATCCAAAATCCAAAAAGTAGCCAAAATTTGAGCCGTAGCTGATTTCTGTTTATTTAGAGAAGATGGAGCGTGAATGTACGACCTTGAAACTACTTATGCGGTCAAAACTTGGCTGTGGACTATTTCATAGGAATCTCGTTAGCAGATCTATCTTAACAGCTATGAAAAAGTCGTCGTACTGAATTTTGTTTACAATTTCCTGATCCGATGGGATAAATGAAAAGTTCCATAAGAAATACAGAAAAAGAAAAAATTAAATAACAACTGCATGGAAAATAATATTGTTTCAGTTGTCTACTGTACGTAATGCGTACTGAATGCGTAAGTTGCGTACTGAATGTGCTGTAGTGCTGATTCCAAATATTCATCCTAACAATACAGAGAAAAATAAGCACTTCTTAGAAAATATTATAGACAAATTTACATAGGAATCCCTCCCCTTTCAGTTTCAAACTGGAAAGGGGTCACTCAGTCACAAAGCAGAACTTAAATTTTCCTTATTAATGGTCAAAATTTATTGGCAGGCAGCCAACAATGGGGCGACACATATTTTTACTTGGTTTTCCCCTATTCTCCTCTTTTTTCTTTGGATTCCTTATAATTATTTTATAGTCCCAAATTTCCAGGGGAGAACTCTAGAATACCAATTTAAGAATTGCTTCTCCTCTCAAAAATTTTGAAAGAATTTTCTTGCACGTTAAGACTGCTTTCTCTATAGGCCCGTTTGACCTTGAGTACATGGGACTTGACGTCTTCAGCTCTATTCCCCCCGAGTCAGATTATTTTTACTGTCAAAAATTTGTTTTCGAGTCTTTCTATGGCACGGACGTGAAGAAATTGATATTATTACTTTTTTGGCTGTCATAAAATTTGGGTTGGCTTTTTTTAAGAAGCGGGGTGGTTTTTAGAACATTGTTACTTTTAAATGTACTGTAATCTTGATACCAAAATATTCATCCTAAGAATACAGAAGAAAATTAGCACTTTTTAGAAAATGTTATAGGCAAATTTACACAGGAATCCCTCCCCTTTCAGTTCCAGGCTCCTATTTATTTGAAAATATATTTAAAATTCTAAACTTTAGCTTTAAAAATCAGTAAGGAGAGAAAGATATTTTTTGGGGGCCCTGTATACCAAGTTTCAAAGTTTAAATAAAACTCACCTAGCAAAAAATAATATAACTAAGAATACAATGTAAAATATTATATCAATATAAATAAAATAACAACTTACCTTATACCTAGCTTCGGCAATTTCTTTATATTTTTTATTTCCTGCCTTCTTCAGCTCTTTTTCTTCTTGTTCTCGAAGTCGAATTGCATCAAGTCTGTGTCTGTGTTCGAACTAAAAATAATTTCATAACATAATCCATCTAAGAAATTGTATAATTTAGATACATCGGAGCACATTAAGCAATAAATCGAATTAAATCGATTTAAAAATAGTCAAACTAAAAAAATTTATAAATTAGATATATTGGAGAACGTTAAAATGTATATATATATATATATATATATAGATATATATATATATATATATATATATATATATATATATATATATATAAATAATATAGGTTGTAAATGTAAAATATGACATGCTCGTACATACTAATATATATTTTTTATATATGTATTCAAATATATATATTTTTTTATTATTTTTATTGTCACACTCGTAACCTAGAGACTGTTACTCCAAAATAGGTTTTAAGAACATGAGATCATACTCTTCAACAGGGGTGAAGCTCAGGTTCTGAATTTGCAGAGGGGGGATATAAAGTGTGTACCGACAAAATCGTCTAGTGCGCTGACAAAGTCTGACACATGAGCTAAATTAAACTAAATACAAAATCTAAATTCCAGGGTGGGACTTTGGGAGGGATTTCCCCTCTTAGTTGCACTCCAGCTCTTCAGTCTTGGGAGTCTTTTGCCCACTGGTAGATCTTTTTCTTCAAAATTGAACTTTTTCTTTCGAACTGTACTGAAGTGATTCGCCTTATTTCGGTTTGAACTGTTAAACAGTAGAATTGGAGATTTTGGTCCACTGATGTTAGAAAAGGATTAGGAATTAGGGATTAGAAGTGAAAATAAAGACGGAACTAACGTCTATTATTAACAGTGATTTGAGTATTAAACAAGTTTTTGGTCAAGCAATAGAATTAAACTTAAGCAAAGTAATAAATATTTCTTTAAATAGGGATTTGTGGGAGTACTCCCTCAAATACCTTATCCGCAAAGTTATTTAAATATAGTTTAGCAAATTATACTATAAAACCAATAGCCAATATCAATGAACGTGTTACAAAAAGACCTCTCAGGTTAGCTTCTAAAAAACCAAGAATTGCATTGAAAACAGTTTTTTTTTTTTTTTTTTTTTTATCTACCTGAATGAATTGCCTTGTATCGTGTTGTTTTCTCTTTCGTCCAGGTTGAAAAAATTAATTTCAAATTTAATTTGACAAATTAATTGGACGGTTTCAAATTTAATTTCTGTTTTAACAATCGCATTCTATTGGTAGTATTGTTTTATTTCTATGTGCTTCGCTGAGGACGGACTTTATATGAAGAGCTGAAATATTCATTTAAGGCTTAAAAAAGTTCAATTTCGTGGATAGATTTTACATTATTTTACTTGTTTTTGTTTTAATAATTAGAAATGAAGGTTAGAAATAAGAACAAGATTAGAGTTAGATAGAGAATTATTATTATTAGATTTTTAGCTTTTTCTAGATTTCGGAAAATACTTTTTTGTGGGTAGTTTCACTGGAACACGCTTTTACTTGGCATCCTGAGTGAAACAACTGACCCCCTCCCTCCCGTAGATTTTGAAAATACATTATCCCCCTTTGTTTCTGTGAATTGACTTCACTGAAATAAACAGAATCAAAAGCAAACTAAATAATGGCATATCTATTTTAGAAGATGGGCCCACTCGTGGTCAAGTAACGTGACCCAGTGTATGGCCTCATCCACAGCAAATCACATTTTTAACAAGAATACCAATTTATATAAAAAGAATAATAATAAAAATGGACAATAAAGGCGCGTTTAATTATCTTTGTTATCGAAGATAATTAAATTTAACAAAGATAGTTAAAGATATCTTACACTATGCGTTATTACAATAAAAAATTAAATAATTGAATATATCCCAAAATCGTCTTTAATTGTTTGATCCCTTAGTCCTTAATCGTTTAATCGTTTATCCCACAATCGTCTTTAATCGTTTGGAAAGTCTCACAGCATTATCCACCTTATGTTTGACTGTGTTGCATTTAAAATATATTGTATTTAAAAACATATTTTTATTTACAATTAAAAAAAATCGGTTGAAACGTCTGTGCAATCACCCACCCTACATGCAACTGCGCTGCATTTGAAATATTTTACATTTAAATAATTATTTTTATTTACAATTTGAAAGAAATGGGTATTAGCTCATTCTAGAATTACGCTTAATCGTTTGAAATTTCTCATTGCAATCCTACGCCCTATGTGCGACTGCCTCGGATTTTAAAATATTCTACATTTAAAAAAGTATTTTTATTTACAATTTAAAAGAAATTAAAAAAAATTATTTACAATTTGAAAAAAAAAAAGACGTTTTTTAGCTCATTCCAGAATTACTTATGATCGTTTGAAATGTCTCAGTGCAATTATCCACCCTACGTGCGACAGTCTAGCATTTTAAATATTTTACATTTCAAAAATATGTTTTTATTTACAATTTTAAAAAAAATGTGTCTTAGCTTAGTCCAAAATTACCTTTAATCGTTTGAAATGTCTCATTGCAATCATTCGCCTTACGTACGACTGTATTGTCACAATGGCCCAAATTCGATGTTGAATATTGCGCCGAATTAGCTTACCGCGGCAACGTGCCTAAAATCAAAATATAATATTAGAAAATTGGCAACACTGTATCGATAATACAGGTAATACACAAATATGAACTATGTAGAGGCATTGCTTTTTTATTAATAGAATCATACACTATTGAAACCAAAAAGACATTGACTATGGATAAATCTAGATTAGTACTGACCGTACAAAACCCTCAACTATGAAAAGGCGAATTAAAAACCCTACGCATTTGGCCTTGTATTTCCTCTATTAGTTCTATGATATACATAGAATTGAGATGCCTGAATTCATTAACAAAATTTGGTTTGAATAGAATCTACCTAATTATTCTCATAAAACTAAAAAGAATCTAAAAAACTAAAACTAAAAAGAACTGTTTGCAACAATGAGACTGTCCCATTTTAATCTGTAGAATAAACAGATTTTAATAAATAAAAGAATCTGGAATGCACAAAAAATGCATTTAAAATATAAAGTTGAAGATTAACAGAGGTACATATAAAAATGCTAATGAATTAAAGTCCAGTCATACATATACTAGTATAAATATATAACAAAAGCAAAATAAAAAAAATGAATTTGCAAATTAATAAGTTGAATTTTATAGAAAGCAAAATCTTATTGGAAACATAAATTTTTTTTTAGTGGCTGATTTAACTATGGCCTTTTAATCTGCCCTTAAGAATTTTATCCCTGGTCTAACAAAAGATAAAAAAAGCTTTTCTATCAAGACAAAGTTTTTAACTACAACTTTGTTAAAAGTTTTTAAGAAACAATTTTAAGCGGACATGATCAAATCGGCCATAACCAAAACATTTTAAAAATTCACCTGAATTCTAACAACATGTGCCCTGATGACCTGGAATCGTTGTGAGAGGACACGTGATCGAACCAAAGCTTGGAGGCGCATATAACCGATGCGTATGCGAAGGTATTTCTGCTTCTGATTGTGTGCACGCCAATTTTTCTGAATAATAACAGCTGCAGTCCGCATTTTCAAAAACCTACAAGAAAAAATTACAATAAACAGTTTAATATGTTTGAGCGATCAGAGTTATTGAAAAGTATGGAAATCTTTATTAATTAGAAAACCCAGGTAGAGATCTATAAGGTATGTACTTATGTTTTACCGCATTCTCTCGTCCGTATAGGAGTTTCTGCCCTGCGGTTTAACTTTGAGAGCCAGATAGGGGGACTTCTTGAGGTTTACAAGTATTTCGGTATATCTTTTTATAACAATCTTTTTATCTTTTGTGGTTTATAATCCTTTTATTCTTTTATGAAACAGGTGTCAGGTGGTAGATGGTTTCTTTCTTCAGTATTATTTTGGAGAATCTGCTATTGTTTTTCTTTATAGTTTAGAGATGGCCACGTGAGCAACATGGCCTATTTTGTCAATTTCAGTTTACATCTTATATTTATGTTAATTAGTATTCTCTTTCTTTCTCTTTCTCTGAAAAAATGTTTCTTAGTTCATGTAAGATATCTTACAAAGTACTACTCTCAAGTACCAATCTTTGACATTGTATTCCTGAGATTAGGTCAAAGGTGTCATTGAAAATCGCTTTTTTAAGGACTGTTTTGCAACTTCAAAGTGAAAATGTCTATATCATACAAAGAGTACACTTAAAGTGCTTAACAGTTAATTTTTGTTTAAAGAAGATTAAGTACACGGTGTCTCACAAGGCACTATACTTATAACTAATGACTTCCTTTTTTCTTGGTTCAAAAATATGTTAAGGGGCATTCTTGATAAACTCCTTCTCAAGATTGGTTTGACAGTTTACGCAGAAAATGTAGCTAGTTTACTTAATAGACAATTATGATGTTTATTCAATTATTTAATTCAGTTAAGTGCAAATACAAGGTGTCTCCCAAGGCACAATACTTCTGAAACTAGGGAGTTCTCTTGCAATATTAGCTCTTCCATGTGATGATTTCAGAAGAATATGTAAATTCGGTATAATTGATTCTTTACCCAAAAACAAAGGGTTTTTTTGTGTGTTTTTTATTATTGGTCAAAAATTAAAGTGTAACTTTTCAAGATTTGCACATGCAAGTAAAAATACCCGAAAGAAATGTAGAGCTAGTATCCTAAATCAACTGCTGGTATACATAAATACAAAAATATAAAAAAAAATTTTGTTAGTTTTGATGAAAAAAATTTAGCTTCGTGCGTTTCTTGAATAATAGCCCAAAGTTTTTGCTGCTCTGACTATCATAAAAGGGCATATCTTTAATGTCATCTATAATTAGTTCCTTAAGTCCAACAATGGTGCTCAGACCCCCTATTGTCTTGACATATACCACCAAAAACAACATATGGCAGCTGAGGGTCGCGAATAGAGGACAACATCGCAGAATCTGCTTTGCTATGATCTTCAAAGATCCGTTTTTTAGCTAATATGAAAGCAAATTTGAGTTGGAAAGCCTGCACTACCTTGTTGGAACGAACCTTCGTCATAAGGCGGAATCCCTTTTTTAGCTAATATGAAAGCAAATTTGAGCTGGAAAGCCTGCACTACCTTGTTGGAACGAACCTTCGTCATAAGGCGGAATCCCTTTTTTAGCTAATATGAAAGCAAATTTGAGTTGGAAAGCCTGCACTACCTTGTTGGAACGAACCTTCGTCATAAGGTGGGCTGAGAAACAGCACGCCTCAGCCTATTTTTCATCCTATTCCCACCCTCTCCCCCGTTAGCCGCTGTACCCCAAGACATGAGAAAAATGTGGTCTCCTTACAGAACAAATTAACATTTTCCCTATTCATATTGTTTGCAAAAGTGTTACTATTTGTTTGAATATTGTTTGCAATATTGTTTTGTATGTTGCTATTGTTGTGTTGTGTGTTGGTTATTGTGTTGCTATTATTTGAATATGTTCGCACGTTTGCTTTCCTTTCTTCGTTTTAATGTCCTTTTAATTAGTGTATATTTTTATATTCTTTTCAGTTTTAGTTGTACTTATTATATTTGTCATTTTTTTTTTTTTTTTGACGAATCTGACTAAATGATAGTTTCAAATAATGATTATAAATTTGGTCTACTAATACTGACAATTTAAATTTTACACATTTTTCCATTATTTAGTGTACAAATGTTTTTTTGAACCTTTTTTATGTTTTGGTCCTTTTTTGTTGCTTGACCCCACCCTTCAGGATTCTGATCGCGATTTTTGTAAATAAGTAGTTTATTTATCTATCCAAGTGCCACTAATATTGTTCTCCTGTACTAACCTGCAAAGATAATCTTCAAAACTATTTGATTTATACCTTTTACCAGGCTCACCCTCTCAAGAGGCATGGCTGCAGAATTACTGTTGCATCCTAAGCAGCTTGGACTGTTTTTACTGGCTATTCCGTAAGGTAAGGTACATTTGTTTCTAAATTCTGGTCTCGGCAGGGAATTCTCATATTCGAACTGCTCCATGAGAGGGTCCGTCATTTTTGGACCTTTTGGACCCTTCATTTTTGAAAATTTCTTGCCGCTGAGAAACTCGCGCCAAGAAAACCGTGATTAATGCGATTTTGAACACTCATTTTTTCAACGCTCCACAACCCAATTAATAAAATTATGTCAGTTGAAGTCTTTGGTCATCAATGGTAGTGAACATAAGCAAGGGGTAGGATAATTTTTCTCGTAGGATTGGTTTCACTCTCAGTAAAATAACTAAAAGTTTCAATTGGGATAAAACAGAATTTTATGTTGCTAACCACAGAGTGTCACGCAGTCCCTGCATGAACCATTCGAAAGAGTGGGAAAAAATTCATTACGTGAGAGAAGATCTCCAAAATTTTGATTTCTTAAAAAATACTCTGTCAGGTCGCAATTTCTTGAGCGACCCTGTTATACACCTCTTTAACACATCGTTTAAGTTTTGCTGTCTACTTGTCTTCATAAACATTTCAAGTGTGTCCTGTGAAATAAATTGTCCTGTGATTCAAGTGTGCCCTGTGAAATAAATGTCATTAGTCACTGAATAGAAAGATATTATAAAATTACGCGCGGGTTCCTTGTCACTGTGTGTTTTTAAATACAGGGTATACTTAACAATGAACTTCCATTATGAAAGTTAATACAAAATAATTACCTTCTTCTATGAACCCAGCCTCGAATGGCCTTTTGTAGTACCAGAATCTTTTTGGACAGAACACGGTCTCTCTCTTGTTCTAAAAATAGATCATGAGCGTCCTTGAGAAACACCTTAGAGTGGCCCAGTTGATAGTCTGCAGCATTTCCAAATATTGCAGCACATATTTTTTTAGTTGCTTCACGACAGTCACACTGAAATAACAGGTTATTTATAATAACACTTGAAAAAATCGTCCCAATATAAAAATTTTAGGATCCCCCCCCTCCGCTTGATTCCCCTTCTTGACAGAATTTGTTGGTAAAGCTGTGCTATCGGACACATCAGCAATAAGTTACTGGAGTCAATTTTGTATCGGTTTCAAGTATCAGTTACATCGACGTGTCTTAGATGCCTATGCAAGAATTTATTCCAATGGGGGAGGGAGAAACTTAAAACTTAGTTAGAACAAACTTTACGAGCAAAAAAGAAGTGAATGTATTTAATTTTTATGCCAACATTCTTTCGGGTTGTAAATTTTTAGCAAATTTTCCCATTTAGGTAAAAAGTTATTTCTTTTGAATGCGTAAAATTTTTTAAAAATATTGGAAATTGAATAAACTAAACTAAAAACTAAATATATTGAGCTTTCTCTCATTCTTGGGCTTATTTCATCTCAAAACTTTGGTGATATTGAACCTTTGTTTCAACTAAATTTCTTGGATTAGCAATAGATTTGAAACAATCCATTATAAATATTTTTTTATTTATAACTGTAATAATTAAACAATTGTCAATAATTGTGAATAATTGATTACCGTCTTCAAGGATGCTAAAACTTTGATCTAAACGTTAATGCTGAAACTTTAAAGGCTTATCAATTTCCAGATGTGGCGAAATTTCCTCAAAATCCCATGGGGAGGGGGGGGGAGTTGGAGCCAATCTTCCTAAATCAAGTGGAAATGACAGTAAAAACTGAAAAATTAGCCATTTGGTACGATAAAAGAACTATATACTACTATAAAAGTACTATAAATATACTTTATAGTACTATAAAGGTAAATATATGCTAAAGAAAACTGATCCGTTTCTGTTGATGCTTGAATTATGCACGCTTATCTAAGTCTTAACAAGATTATTGAAGAAATTAAATTTCAGCTAGGGGGGGGGGGCAAAATCTGGTATGGGGGAGGCAAATAGAGGTCCGGGAGGGTCAGTTGCGCCCATGCCCCGTTGCAGATTAAGCCCTTGGATGTAGCAGCGTTACGTCTTTATTTGAAAATTCTACCCTGAATAGCCGTTTCCTAAAAAAAAAATCCGATTCAGTCATACTACCTCTAAAGGCATTT